>NW_024609827.1:1375000-1434038 GCF_018296145.1 Oncorhynchus tshawytscha
ACCGATCAGCTATTTCTGAGACAGCAATAGGATGGAAACCATTCCAAACATATACAGATCAGTGTTAACTTCAAGGAAGGAAGTAAAGAAAGATAGAAAGCTGTATTCAAAACATTGGAACAGGGCCGCAAGGCTGTTTTGATATATAGACTTGTCTCTCTGTGTTTTGTTAGGCACTGGGCTTGAGTACAACCAGACTATAAACACTGTCAGTGTGTGTGTTTGTGTGTCAGAGTACGTGTGTCTCAGAGAGAAAGTAGGCTTCCCAACTCTTTCGTTCTGTTGCTCCTTCTCTCTAGTTCACACTCCATCTCTCTCATCAATTCTCTTCTATCCCACCCTCCATCTCTCTCAGTTGATTCATCTTGTCTCTCTCCCTCAGTCTCCCCACTATTTCGCTACAGTGCATCTCAGAAGGCCCTGTTCCATTTCAGCTCCTAGCCCCTTCCCTAGCCCCCTGTCCAGTATTCCCAAATCTGAAAGGATGCCATAAGGATGCCATCACCCCCTGCCATCACCCCCTGCTGTACAATGTGGAGAAAAACAGGACAATTCAAGAAGGTGCTCCGAAATGAAAGTCAAAACGTAATGAATCATTAGATTGTTCTCTAAAATATTATAACCCTAATATACTTCTACTTGACAATGTTGATGAAATTAAAACGTTTATTTGCTGTGACAGTCGCTGACTTACACTTTCAGCCACATTGTTGCCCATTACACCTGATCCATTCCATTCAGATGGGGTAGGCACTGAGGGAAAGGAACTGAGGGAAAGGAACTGTAGGTCAAAATGGTACCAGACTCTTCCGTCCTCTGGCTGCGGTCCAATTCTCTCTCTGTTCCATTCCTTCTCAAGGATTCCAAAGCATTAGATTGCTGTAAGCATGGGGGCTTAGAGGGAGTTGTCCACCGCATTCATCAAATAAGTCCTTCCTTTCCCTATTAAATCCACGAGGGGGAGGGAACAAGTGAACACTTCGGGGAGAAAGGTACTAGAGAATGGGAGAGCAGTCCTGGACTGTGGCTCGAGCAGACAGGAAACAGGCAGGATTGCTGGCCAGGACTCCGTTTCCCAGGGGGCATTGCTGCCAGGAAGAGGCCACTCCATATCCCACATCCACACAAGGCTGGCTGGTCAGTCATCTGGGTACAGGGTCAGTGACGTGGGGAGAGACTCCCTAACACACACACCAAACCTGCCAACCTTGAAGAATTTTTATGAGTATCACTTCAGCACAGCGACAGCACCCACACTACCCAAATCATATGCAAATGTTTTAGGCTAATAACAATGTTGGTAGAAGACTGGCTCAGTATTATCGGTAGGTTACAGACGTGTGTATACTTGGTAATTTCCTGCTCCTCAGTAGATAACTACAAATAAATTTACACTGAACAAAAAATATTAAACGAAATGGAAAGTGCCGGTCCCATGTTTCATGAGCTGAAATAAATATTTCTGTTAAATGTTGTTGCACAAATGTGCTTACATCTCTGTTAGTAGCATGTTATCCTTTGTCCATCCTAACAGGTTTGGCATATCAAAACGGCTGATTAAACGGCATGATCCTTACACAGGTGCACTTTGTGCTGGGGACAGCAAAAGGCCACTTTAAATGTGCAGTTTGCTGAGGAGTATTTGTCTGTAATAAAGCCATTTGGGGGGGGGGTTGGGGGACTTATTCTAATTGGCTGGTCGGGGTGGCTCCCAAGTGGGTGGGCCTATGCTCTCCCAAGCCCACCCTTGGCTGTACCCCTGCCCAGTCTTAGATTAGGGCCTAATTTATTTCAATTAACCGATTTCCTTACATGAACTGTAAATCTTCAAAATTGTTTGATGTTGTGTTTATATTTTCCATTCGGTATAAATGTACAATCAGGGCTCTCCTTGGGATTTTCTGACAAGGTGGTGTTGATGTAGGCCTAAGGTTGAGGGGGGGAGCATGCTCAGGAGCATTTAGACATTTTGACATTTCCTGAAACCTAGAGCCATAAATTATATCTAGCAATGTAGTGAAGAATCAAGTACTGGGTTTGATCCTAAATCAAATGGAGGAGGGCTGGTCGCCGACGCGACGAGGACGGGTTGCCGACGCGACGAGGACGGGTTGCCGACGCGACGAGGACGGGTTGCCGACGCGACGAGGACGGGTTGCCGACGCGACGAGGACGGGTTGCTAATAGGATTAGGATGGGATGCCTATGACTTCTGGACAACGAAAGAAAGTTGAAAACTAGTAGAACAGGAGAGAAAGACCAACTTTTTGGGGGGTTTGCTAGCTTAGCTGCTGTTAGCTGCTGCTCCTCCCTCTCTCACAGGTCCCTGCCAAACACACCTACCCACCTCTCCACACACACACCTACCCACCTCTCCACACACACACACACACACACACCTACCCACCTCTCCACACACCTACCCACCTCTCCACACACACACACACACACACAACCTACCCACACACACACACACACACCTACCCCACACACACACACACACACCTACCCACACACACACCTACCCCACACACACACACACCTACCCACACACACACCTACCCACACACACCTACACTCCTACCCACACACACCTACCCACACACACACCTACCCACACACACACCTACCCACACACACACACACACCTACCCACACACACACCTACCCACACACACACCTACCCACACACACACCTACCCACACACACCTACCCCACACACACCTACCCACACACACCTACCCACACACACACACCTACCCACACACACCCACCCCACACACCCACCCCCCACACCCACCCACACCTACCCACCCACACACCCACCCACACCACACACACCCACACCCACCCACACACCTACCCACACACACACCTACCCACACACACACCACCCACACACACACACACCTACCCCACACACACCTACCCACACACACCCCTACCCCCACACCCACCACCCCCCCACACACACACACCTACCCACACACACCCACACCTACCCACACCTACCCACACACCTACCTCTCCTCTCCACACACACAACCACCTCTCCACACACACACACACACACACACACACCCACACACACCCCCCCCCTCTCTCTCTCTTTACGCACACCTTCACACACTCAGAGCAAGACCTGCCTACTATAGATCAGTCAGACACACCAATCACGGTTAACCCAGAACTAGTCTTGCGTAATTGGTCAGCTGCTCGACTAAGTTCAGGGTCAATAAGAGAAGAGATTAAGAGATGTTAGAACGAGGAGCTCTCTCTGAGTCAGGTTTGTAGGCCTCCAAGCTCGCACACGCTTTTTCAGTTCTGCCCACAAATGTTCTATAGGATTGAGGTCAGGGATTTGTGATGGCCACTCCATTACCATTGTTGTCCTTAAGCCATTTTGCCACAACTTTGGAAGTATGCTTGGGGTCATTGTCCATTTTGAAGACCCATTTGCCGACCAAGCATTAACTTCCTGACTGATGCCTTGAGATGTTGCTTTAATATATCCACATAATTGTCCTACCTCATGATTCCATCTATTTTGTGAAGTGCACCAGTCCCTCCTACAGCAAAGCACCCCCACAACATGATGCTGCCACCCCCGTGCTTCACGGTTGGGATGGTGTTCTTCGCCTTGCAAGCGTCCCCCTTTTTCCTCCAAACATATTGATGTTCACTATGGCCAAACAGTTCTATTTTTGTTTCATCAGACCAGAGGACATTTGGTCCAAAAAGTAAGATTATGTCCCCATGTGCAGTTGCAAGCGGTTTTGGAGCAGTGGCTTCTTCCTTGCTGAGCGGCCTTTCAGGTTATGTCGATATAGGACTAGTTTTACAGTGGATATAGATACTTTTGTACCTGTTTCCTCCAGCATCTTCACAAGGTCCTTTGCTGCTGTTCTGGGATTGATTTGCACTTTTTGCACCAAAGTACATTCATCTCTAGGAGACAGAAAGCGTCTCCTTCTTGAGCGGTATGACGGCTACGTGGTCCCATGGTGTCAAGGTCTATCATTTTTTCTGAGGTCTTTACTAATTTCTTTTAATTTTCCCATGATGTCAAGCAAAGAGGCAATGAGTTGGAAGGTAGGCCTTGAAATACATCCACAGGTACACCTCCAATTGACTCAAATGATGTCAATTAGCCTATCAGAAGCTTCTAAAGCCATGACATATTTTTCTGGAATTCTCCAAGCTGTTTAAAGGCACAGTCAACTTAGGGTATGTAAACAATTCCTGAAAAATTACTTGTGTCATGCACAAAGTAGATGTCCTAACCAACATGCCTAAACTATAGTTTGTTAACAAGAAATTTGTGGAGTGGTTGAAAAATTAGTTTTAAAGACGCCAACCTAAGTGTATGTAAACTTCCGACTTCAACTGTATATGTTGAAGAGGGTGGGGCTTAAGCTGCATCCCTGTCTCACCCCCCTGGCCCTGTGGAAAGAAATGTGTTTTTGCCAATTTTAGCCTCACACTTGTTGTGTACATGGATTATATAAATGTTGTATGTTTTCCCCCCAATATAACTTTCCATCAATTTGTATAGCAGACCCTCATGCCAAAATGAATCGAAAGCTTTTCTGAAATCAACAAAGCATGAGAAGACTCTGCCTTTGTCAATTAGGTTGTGCAGGATGAGTTCCCACTCACCCACACTTACCTGTGGACATAGTGTTGTTGGTGTATAGAGTGGATGGCCAGCACCATCTCTGCCACATAGAACTTGGACATGTCCTCTGGGAGACGGTCCTCAAACTTACTGAGCAGGGTCAAGAGGTCACCGCCCACATAGTAGTCCATCACCAGGTACTGCAGAGACAGGGTTATACTGTGGGTTATACTGTGTACACACACCCGGACACAGAGTATACACAAGTGTGTGTGCGTGTGAAGCTGTTACCAGGAAGTTGTCGTCCTGGAAGGCATAGTGTAGGGTGGTGATCCACTGGCAGTCTCCATTCACCAGAACATTCCTCTCCTCGCGGAAACACGCCGTCTGAGGGGCAAACAATGGTATCAACTATAACAAACTCCCACACACACACTCAGTAAAAAAAACACTTTTAAAAATGCCAATTTCATTCAGGTCAGATTGAACTTAGAATTCTTGATAAATCACCAAAAACCACATCTTTGACCCTCCTCTCAGTCACTAAGTCTGCCGTACCCTTAATCTCACTCCAGTAGTCTGTCCCTGGCATACAAACCATCATTCATAGCCAGCCAGCACCCCCCCCCCTCCTCCTCCCTGCTCGCAACCTCTCACTCACGCTCCCTATTAGATGACAAGACTCCCTCCCTGCTCGCAACCTCTCCCTCACGCTCCCTATTAGATGACAAGACTCCCTCCCTGCTCGCAACCTCTCACTCAACCTCCCCTATTAGATGACAAGACTGATGTCATGTGGGAAAACTGGACTAGCGGTATGTTGCTGTTTGCTACTCCCAACTGATTTCAGTAATCCTCCAACCAGTATTTCTGAAAAACCTGGAAACTTTGGGAAAGCTTCCGGAACGTTGGGAAAGCTTCCGGAACGTTGGGAAAGCCTTTGGAAATGTTGCAACCCTACTTGGAATGTGTCTAAAAAAAGACTCAGCATTTATAATTCCTTACTCTGTCAATTTAGTCCATATTATCAAAATACTTCACCAAATAATTTACGTTAAATGCCAACATAAAGCAAAAGTTGCGGCAAACGTTATTTTGACATTTTACAGGAAGGTACTACCTAAACTAAGAACTCAGTGGCCTTGTGGTTTAAGTATGGGCGGTTGAGAGTTTGGTATGACTCGTCCCGGGGATCAAAGACTGTAAAAACAGCACCCGATGAGTCTCTGCTTGGCACTCAGCGTTAAGGAGATAAATTTGGGAGGGAAGGTCCAGGAGGTGTACTTGTACATCAAGCTGCCTCCCGCTACAGAAACGAGAGCCATTCCAGCTCGCACAAGCCAATGATCGTACAAGGTTACTTACAGTGCATTTCGGAGAGTATTCAGACCCCTGGACTTTTTCTACACTTCGTTGCGTAACAGCCTTATGCTAAAATGTATTTGTTCTTTTCCCCACATCAATCCACACCCCATAATGACAAGGCAAAAATAGGTCACATTTCACAGATTTATTCAAATATAACTGAAATATCACATTTAGTCAGACACTTTACTCAGTACTTCTTTGAAGCACCTTTGGCAGCAATTACAGCCTTGAGTCTTCTTGGCTATAACGCTACAAGCTTGGCACACCTGTATTTTGGGCATTTCACCAATTCTTCTCTGCAGATCATCTCAAGCTCCATCAGGTTGGAAGGGGATCAGCTTCAAGTCCGGGCTCTAGCTGGGCCCTCAAGGACATGAAAACTTGTCCCGAAGCCACTCCTGCGGTGTCTTGGCTGTGTGCTTATGGTCGTTGTCATGTTGAAAGGTGAACCTTCGCCCCAGTCTGAGTTCCTGAGCTCTTTGGAGCAGGTTTTCATCAAGGATCTCTTTGTACTTTGCTCCATTCATCTTTCCCTCAATCCTGACAGGTCTCTCAGTTCCTGTGGCTGAAAAACATCCCCAGAGCATGATCCTGCCACCACTAAGCTTTACGGTAGGGATGGTGCCAGGGTTCTTCCAGACGTGAAGCTTGGCATTCAGGTCAAAGAATTCAATCTTGGTTTCATCAGACCAGATAATTTTGTTTCTCATTTCTCACTCCAAGCAGGCTGTCATGTGTCTTTTATTGGAGAGTGGCTTCTGTCTGGCCACTATCATAAAGGCCTGATTGGTGGAGTGCTGCAGAGATGGGAGAACCTTCCAGAATGACAAACATCTCCACAGAGGAGCTCCGGAGCTCTGTCAGGCTGACCATCGGGTTTGGTGAAGTTGGTGAAGTCACTGACCAAGGCCCTTCTCCCCCGATTACGTCGTTTGGCCTGGCGGCTAGCTCTAGGAAGAGTCTTGGTGGTTCCAAACATCTTCCATTTTAGAATTATGGAGGCCACTGTGTTCTTGGGGACTTTCAATGCTGCAGACATTTATTGGCACCCTTCCCTAGATCTGGGCCTCGACACAATCTTGTCTCTGAGCTCTACGGAGAATTCCTTCGACCTCATAGCTTGGTTTTTGCTCTGACATGCACTGTCAACTGTGGGACCTTATATAGACAGGCGTGTGCCTTTCCAAATCATGTCCAATCAATTTAATTTACCACAGGTGGATTCCAAACAACTCAACACACTAGAGGTCGACCGATTAATTAGGGACGATTTCAGGTTTTCATAACAATCGGAAATCTGTATTTTTGGGCGCAAATTTTTATTATAATTATTTTTTACACCCTTAATTTAGCTTTAACTAGGCAAGTCAGTTAAGAACACATTCTTATTTTCAATGACAGCCTAGGAACGGTGGGTTATCTGCCTTGTCCAGGGGCAGAAAGACAGATTTTCACCTTGTCAGCTCAGGGGATCAAATCTTGCAACCTTAGAGTTAACTAGTCCAACGCAATAACGACCTGCCTCTCTCTCGTTGCACTCCACAAGGAGACTGCCTGTTATGCAAATGCAGTAAGCCAAGGTAAGTTGCTAGCTAGCATTAAACTTATCTTATAAAAAAACAATCAATCATAGTCACTAGTTAACTACACATGGTTGATGATATTACTAGATATTATCTAGCATGTCCTGTGTTGCATATAATCTGACTGAGCATACAAGCATACAAGTATCTAAGTATCTGACTGAGCGGTGGTAGGCAGAAGCAGGCGCGTAAACATTAATTCAAACAGCACTTTAGTGCGTTTTGCCAGCAGCTCATCGTTGTGCGTCAAGCATTGCGCTGTTTATGACTTCAAACCTATCAACTTCCGAGATGAGGCTGGTGTAACCGAAGTGAAATGGCTGGCTAGTTAGCGCGCGCTAATAGCGTTTCAAACTTCCCTCGCTCTGAGCCTTGGGGTGGTTGTTCCCCTTGCTCTGCATGGGTAACGCTGCTTTGAAGTGGTGGCTGTTGTCGATGTGTTGCTGGTTTGATCCCAGGGAGGAGCAAGGAGAGGGACGGAAGCTTTACTGTTACACTGGCAATACTAAAGTGCCTGTAAGAACATCCAATAGTCAAAGGTTAATGAAATACAAATGGTATAGAGGGAAATAGTCCTATAATAACTACAATCTAAAACTTCTTACCTGGGAATATTAAAGACTCATGTTAAAAGAAACCACCAGCTTTCATATGTTCTCATGTTCTGAGCAAGGAACTTAAACGTTAGCTTTTTTACATGGCACATATTGCACTTTTACTTTCTTCTCCAACACTTTGTTTTTGCATTATTTAAACCAAATTGAACATGTTTCATTATCTACTTGAGGCTAAATAGATTTTATTGATGTATTATATTAAGTTAAAATAAGTGTTAATTCAGTATTGTTGCAATTGTCATTATTACAAATGCATTTTTTTATATATAAAAATATATTTTCTATTTATTTTTTTATTATTGTTTTAAATCGGCATCGGCTTTTTTGGTCCTCCAATAATCGGTATCGGCGTTGAATTTTTAAAATTTTATTTTTGATTTCACCTTTATTTAACCAGGTAGGCAAGTTGAGAAGAAGTTCTCATTTACAATTGCGACCTGGCCAAGATAAAGCAAAGCAGTTCGACACATACAACGACACAGAGTTACACATGGAGTAAAACAAACATACAGTCAATAATACAGTATAAACAAGTCTATATACGATGTGAGCAAATGAGGTGAGATAAGGGAGGTAAAGGCAAAAAAAAGGCCATGGTGGCAAAGTAAATACAATATAGCAAGTAAAACACTGGAATGGTAGATTTGCAGTGGAAGAATGTGCAAAGTAGAAATAAAAATAATGGGATGCAAAGGAGCAAAATAAATAAATTAAATAAATACAGTAGGGAAAGAGGTAGTTGTTTGGGCTAAATTATAGGTGCAGTAATCTGTGAGCTGCTCTGACAGTTGGTTTTGATATCATAATAGGTCGACCTCTAGAACACAACCCTGGTGTTTCTACCTTTTCTGTTCCACAGCAAATAAAACAAAAAAAAGGTAAAGTTATGTTTAATAGCTTTTTTAAAACATTCCCCCCCCCCTTTGTAAAGTAACTTTGAACAGGTCCAGATGGGGCGGCAGGGTAGCCTAGTGGTTAGAGCGTTGGGCTAGTAACCGGAAGTTTGCAAGTTCAAATCCCCGAGCTGACAAGGTACAAATCTGTCAATCTGCCCCTGAACACTGTTCCTAGGCCGTCATTGAAAATAAGAATTTGTTCTTAACTGATTTGCCTAGTTAAATAAAAGGTAAAATAAAAATGCTTACTAAAATCCCTAGATTTACAAAAACGAAAAAACCTATTGGGAAATGGGCATACTCACACAACTGATTGTTGTGACAGTATATCCACGATCTAAATACCAATTTATTTACCTCTCCATCTAGCTATTCATCAATAAAGACTGAACATTCGTCCTCCGCTGCTGGTTGGAATGTAACACTCAACTACTATCTGAGAGGTCCAGTCCTCTGCTGCTGGTTGGAATACAGTGCTGTGTGTAACAGTAGTCTAGTCCAGGGGTACTCAACTACTATCTGAGAGGTCCAGTGACACAAATTTCCTCGGTGGCAAAGGTCCGGATGAATTTCGTCCTTTATCGGCGCTGTGGTACAGCGTATTTAACAAACAGTCTACGACTTAGGAAACATGTTATATAAAATGTACATTCAAATATATTAAATGAGACTAAGAATTTTAATTATTTACTACTTATTTTGAATGTGCAGCATTGCATCAACATTGCTGAAGAACAAAAGTGGTTGCATTGTCTATGAAAAAAGTGCACTGTGAACAACTACACATGGGTCATGAATTATTATTTATATAAAATAACATTTTCTTGAGAACAAAGGACAGGTGTACAGAAATAATAATCTGAATGCCCAGAACATCAGTGTGGGCCGTGCAACATCCATGTATCAGTCACTGTGGGCCGTGCAACATCCATGTATCAGTCAGTGTGGGCCGTGCAACATCCATGTATCAGTCACTGTGGGCCGTGCAACATCCATGTATCAGTCAGTGTGGGCCGTGCAACATCATCGGTCAGTGTGGGCCGTGCAACATCCATGTATCGGTCACTGTGGGCCGTGCAACATCCATGTATCGGTCACTGTGGGCCGTGCAACATCCATGTATCAGTCACTGTGGGCCGTGCAACATCCATGTATCAGTCAGTGTGGGCCGTGCAACATCCATGTATCGGTCACTGTGGGCCGTGCAACATCCATGTATCAGTCACTGTGGGCCGTGCAACATCCATGTATCAGTCAGTGTGGGCCGTGCAACATCCATGTATCGGTCACTGTGGGCCGTGCAACATCCATGTATCGGTCACTGTGGGCCGTGCAACATCCATGTATCAGTCACTGTGGGCCGTGCAACATCCATGTATCAGTCACTGTGGGACGTGCAACATCCATGTATCAGTCACTGTGGGCCGTGCAACATCCATGTATCAGTCACTGTGGGCCGTGCAACATCCATGTATCAGTCACTGTGGGCCGTGCAACATCCATGTATCAGTCACTGTGGGCCGTGCAACATCCATGTATCAGTCACTGTGGGCCGTGCAACATTCATGTATCAGTCACTCTTGACCTTGCCCTGCATTAATGCCCCCTCTTTTACACTGCTGCTACTCTATTATCTATGCATAGTCACTTTAACTCTCCCTACATTTACATATTACCTCGACTAACTGGTGCCCCCACACATTGACTCTGTACCGGTACCCCCTGTATATAGCCTCCACATTGACTCTGTACTGGTACCCCCTGTATATAGCCCTCACATTGACTCTGTACTGGTACCCCCTGTATATAGCATCCACATTGACTCTGTACTGGTACTGTGGGCAGTGTATAGCCTCCACATTGACTCTGTACTGGTACCCCCTGTTTATAGCCTCCACATTGACTCTGTACTGGTACCCCCTGTATATAGCCTCGCTATTGTTATTTTACTGCTGCTCTTTAATTATTTGCTACTTTTCTATTTTTACATAACTTATTTTTCTTTAAACTGCAGTGTTGGTTATGGGTTTGTAAGTAAGCATTTCACTAAAATTTGATTTGATTTCATGAGAGAAATTACAGAAATTTGTGTTTCCCAAAAACCCAGGCTATCCATCCTCAGTGAAGAATCCATTTAACGTTGTTGGGCTATCAGGGAATTGATAAGGACTTTGGTGGACCTCGCATATTGGGATTTTAGTTGGTTAATCTTGTTTGCTCTCACATCAGTGTTCAGGGGATACATCTGATTGAATTTACTATACCTGGTGTGAAAATGGCACTTAACATTGGCACTTTTCACGAGATACGAACACCCTGCATATCAGGCACATTGGTTTAGTGCTAATTACGGGGAGGATTAATAAATACTGTTCCATTAACTAGTCTTTGAACGTAGTTTTCAGAGTCAACTTTAAAAGAATAATAATAATAACAAACCATATTAACAAAGATACTGGTAACTAAGCTCCTCCTATCTGTGATATTTACAGTTGAAACCACGGTCAAATCTTTGTTTCTTTCTGCCTGCTTGTCCCAAGGTTCCGCAGAGGATATTTGGATTAATGTGATTGGTGCAGAGTTAGAGGCCGCTGCGCCCGGTTGGTTATTTAAAAGCTGTCTAAAAATTATGCATTGGCTTTTATATAACAAAATGCAATGTTGTCCGGTCCGGATTGATCCTTCTCTCGGACCGCGATCCGCCAGTTGAGTTTGGCTGGTCTAGCTGTCCGTCCGTCTGTCTATCCATCTTTAAAGACGGTTTTCCAACTCCGCTGCTGGTTGGAATGCCATGCTGCAGGCAGTGCTGTGTGTACAGTAGAGTCGTAAACACCTCCCCTCTGTATTGCCCAGGCTGCACACATACTGGAGGGATTGTGGGATGGGGATTACTGACCATTACTGACAAAAGCTCTGGCGACGCGGCGTGCCAGGCCTCAGGCCACTGTCAGAGCCCATTGGGCTAAAACTAGGTCAAGAGGTAGAGAACAGCACAATAAAAGAAGATGGCCGTCCTGCCCTGCCCTGAGTCAGTCAGTCTCCACTCTCCAGCTAGAATACCGGTGTACGGTAAACTAAACATTTCCCCTATATGCTGATCTTGGATCAGCTTCCCCTCCCTCAATACTAATCTTAACCATTAGTGTGGGAAAACGCAAAACTGACCAAGGATCAGCATCTAGGAGCAAATTCACCCAACACCACAATATGTCCAGAGGCTGACCAGGAATAGATTCAGCTCAATTCCCTTCATCACAGGTCTAGGATCAGTTGTTTAGGATCAATCCTAACCTTAAGCATTTCAGGGATGAATTAATATGTGACCGTGGGTCAGTGGTTAGGGGCAGCGTTGCGGACTATACTCAGGGGCAGTAGTATTATACTAAAGCCAATACTCTAAGGGTAGTCCGCGGTACCGTGAAACCCATTTCCCTTCAAAATGGTTGCAACAAAAGAAAACTAACTGCACAGGTTTTTTAGAAATACAGGTTGGAGGATTCCCGGAACAACAAGCGAGGAAAACGTTCTTGTTAACAGGAGCAGGGAATAAATCATCCAACCGGGATTTTAATTTTTTTTTACTTTTAAAAAACTCTGGAACTTCGGGAATGTTTCTGGAACTATGCGTAACCAGGGAATTTGGTCTCTGCTGTATTTAGGTACGTAGGAAATCTCATGAGTGGATAGGTGATCGTGCACGTCTGGGTGAGCGTGGCTAACAACCATTGTCGACCATGCAAATGAAGCCGTGAGCACTCTTTTGGCAGCAAAGTCAGTAGACGGGTATGGTTCTTCTCTACGGCATAGAAATTGAACATCCAGCCTTGACTTGAGCAGGAGTGTACGCTCTAGAACTTCTATGTCTTTGTGTCAAATGGTAGATTCTACAGTCCCATTATGATCCCTATAGAACATCAAACCTTGACTTGAGCAGGAGTGTACGCTCTAGAACTTCTATGTCTTTGTGTCAAATGGTAGATTCTACAGTCCCATTATGATCCTTACCTCGGCTCTCTTCAACATCTCCCACTTGTTCAGGATCTTCATGGCGTACACGCGTTCCGTGTTTTTCATCTTCACCACCGCAACCTAGAGGGAGAAGGATGGAGGGTGAGATGAAAAAAAGGGAGAGGAAGGAGAAAGGGAGAAAGATGGAGGGGGGAGAGAGAGATCATTACACCATTAAAATGCAGCGTAATTAAGAGAGCTGGGAATTGCTGACTTTTCCTTATTGATGTTTCCATCCCCCTCCTACTAGCCTAGTTACTGTAAGCCCGCAGCAGTCCACCCTAGGACACACTGCGTTCTATGATAGTGGATGAGTCTCACTTAGCACCTCGTCAAAAGTATAGGGTTCCGTTTGAGACGCCGGGCAGTGTTGTGATCCTTAACCTCATGTACATACATCAACATGCAGCATGTATTGGGTGAATACAGGCGTGTGTTCATTACTTACCAAACGGATAAAAACAGAGTGAAACAGGAAGGGACTTAACACTAAGTGGACTGTGTAATAAGTAACACTCATTTTGGGTTTTCCGTTGCAAAACATTTAAATAAATAAACAATGTGCAATTGCGTCCCCTAAGGAACATGATCCTCTGTTCCCCTAGATTATTTTCCAGGCGGGGTGCAATTACGCCTCAAATCAACATCCAAAATGTTGAAGTCAAATAATTTTAGATGAGGGGGGCAGAGCTTATTGGGAGGGCCCACCGCCCTATTTGAACAATGGTAGGGGAAACACTGTAGTACGGTGGCTTGTGATTCTGGTCGGTAAAATAGTTCTGGCCTAGACATGTATATGGAGAGCCGTCACTGAGCTATGATTACAATGCATTACAAACTAAGGCTTTTAGATGCACATTCAAAAATCGTACACGTATTTCTTAGAGGCCAAATACAGCTAAGCCAGCAGTAACGGTGCTTCAGACACACCCCAGGACAGGGCTTAGTGAAAGGGATAATCCACCCAAAACCACTCATTCCTATAATTTACTGTGAAATACCACTAATATGTGAGAACAATACTGCGCTACCAAACAAAAAAAAAGACAGCAGCTGCTCATTGCGTGGAACTGAAAAAAACAGCTTTTATTTACCTTGGTTTCATAGTAACTTTATACAGTTACTGCTAACATGACCCCCATTCTCTCCAAAACACAATACGAGGCAGGATACTTGTACATGATTAAGCATGTATTTAATGAGCAGTTACTGCCTTTTTGCTTGGTAGGGCAGAATAGTTGTGAACAAATGTTTAATGTTGTCTTATAATATGGTTACGGTAGCAAATCGACAATGCAACGCTTTCTCTATGGGCTGGCTGGCTGACTAGCAAACGTAGCTACACACAATAATAACAAAGTCAATATCACAGCATGTGAAGTAGGCACCATGCAACTGCACCATGCAACTGCACCCTGGACTGAAGAGGCAGACAAATTACACATTTCTCGAAGGTAGGAATACCGCAAAAAAATATGATCAATGGCTCAATCGAGAGAAGTCAACGTCAGCCAGTATTGTAATCTGACATATATGATAGACTTTTTCACCATCTAAAAGTCATATTCCTATGAACTTCCAGTGTAGTGAGAGAGACTAACACAGTGCAACGTCATACCGGCCAAATTTCTGCCTGCACGAACGAATGGCAATAGCTCAGAAACACGTGAAATGACGCAGGAATCGATAGATTATCACTCATGCACAAAAACAAATCTAACATTCAAAATGGGTGAATCTTTCCTTTAATGAGAAAATATTTTCCAGGGCAACTGAGGCACTAATACATAATAAGGCAAAGGATCACGTGTGTGTGTGTGTGTGTGTGTGTGTTTGCTGAACCTTGGCTTACTCCACACCACAAGTGACATGGTGTGTGTATACCCAAGTGAACTGCCAGAGAGGAGGTGCGTCAGAGGGACACACCTGACTGGTCTGGAGGCCGGTATGCTGCCAAAGCAGGCCAGGAGACCAGACAATCACACACACGGGCAGGCAGACATACACACAACCGGGCAGGTACACAAGCGCACACACAAAAATCACACACTTGGACAGAAAGATCCCCCATCCACACGATATTTCTCATCTCCAGACCTGTGTTCAAATATTACTGGAAATATTTTATCTGTGCTTGATTGAGCTTACCTGGCTTAATGAACCAATAGAGGAACAAAAAAGTCGCAAAACTGACCAATCTGGTAGGCTCAAAGACTTCAAATGTTACTTTAACCCAGATCTGTCTCACAATAACAGCAAGATACCACATTGCCAGTAGTCAGTCAACGTAAACCGATCACAACCACATTGCCAGTCAACGTAAACCGATCACAACCACATTGCCAGTAGTCAGTCAACGTAAACCTATCAAAACCACATTGCCAGTAGTCAGTCAACGTAAACCGATCAAAACCACATTGCCAGTAGTCAGTCAACGTAAACCGATCAAAACCACATTGCCAGTAGTCAGTCAACGTAAACCGATCAAAACCACATTGCCAGTAGTCAGTCAACGTAAACCTATCAAAACCACATTGCCAGTAGTCAGTCAACGTAAACCTATCAAAACCACATTGCCAGTAGTCAGTCAACGTCAAAAAATTGCCCAGTCAACGTAAACCGATCAAAACCACATTGCCAGTAGTCAGTCAACGTAAACCGATCAAAACCACATTGCCAGTAGTCAGTCAACGTAAACCTATCAAAACCACATTGCCAGTAGTCAGTCAACGTAAACCTATCAAAACCACATTGCCAGTCAATGTAAACAGATCAGATAAGAAGCAGAGAGGAAAGAGAGGCCAAAATATACATTCACACAAACATAAACAAACACAGAGTACAAGATATACTAACTAGCAAACACACACAATCAGGTTAGGCTACAACACAGGGACATATAGGTTGTATACACTGAGTGTATACAGGACTGGTTAGAACACAGTGATAAGCCACACACTCGGCACTCTTTATCACTTCTCCCGACCACACCAGATAACTGACCTCTGACCTAGAAAAACAAACCCAACCCTTGGTGCTCTGAATCCTTATCCCCCCCCCCTCTTGTCCTATTTCCTCCTCTCCTTTTTTAGACACCGATTTAGACGGAGGCAGTCAGGCTGACCTGATTCTACAGCAGGAGGGAGATGGTGGGAGGCGTGCATTGGCGGGGCCTCTCACACACACACACACACACATCACTGGAGCTCTTTGACATTTTGCCTGAGAGCTTGTCAAGCGCATACACCCACACAGCCACCATGGACATGGTCACACTTCCAGGGTACATTGTGTATTCAAAAGATTCAGGATGTAAACTCATATATAGAAGGAGATGCGTCGCTACATATCGAGAGAGAAAAGCTGTGTGTGTGTTGAGATCAAGGAGTAAGAGACTTGGCGGAGGCCTGTCAATACCTTCTAATAGAATTCGCATCAAGTCTGTCAATGATTGACTGGGTGGAAGCTGAGGGGAGAGGAGAGCCTCCATTGGGTCTGCTGTCAATGATTGACTGGGTTGGAAGCTGAGGGGAGGGGAGAGCTTCCATTGGGTCTGCTGTCAATGATTGACTGGGTGGAAGGAGAGGGGAGCGGAGGGTCTTGCTGCCCGGGTTACTAATTGACTAGAGGGTACAGAATCCCTCTGTGCCCTCCAGCTATAGGGCTTGAGCTTTGGAGTATTTGGGTACGAGGTTCTCTCCTGTGTTAGCAGCAGCAGCCGTTTATTTTTATTTATTTTACTTCACCTTTATTTAACCAGGTAGGCTAGTTGAGAACAAGTTCTCATTTGCAACTGCGACCTGGCCAAGATAAAGCATAGCAGTGTGAGCAGACAACACAGAGTTACACATGGAATAAACAATTAACAAGTCAATAACACAGTAGAAAACAAAGGGGGGAGTCTATATACAATGTGTGCAAAAGGCATGAGGAGGTAGGCGAATAATTACAATTTTGCAGATTAACACTGGAGTGATAAATGATCAGATGGTCATGTACAGGTAGAGATATTGGTGTGCAAAAGAGCAGAAAAGTAAATAAATAAAAACAGTATGGGGATGAGGTAGGTGAAAATGGGTGGGCTATTTACCGATGGACTATGTACAGCTGCAGCGATCGGTTAGCCGTGTGGGTGAATGTGTGCGTGTGTGGTGGGGCTGGAAGAGTGCACTGCAATAGTGGTGTGTGTACAGCGCATTCGGGAAGTATTCAGACGCCTAGACTTTTCCCACTTTTTGATACGTTACAGCCTTATTCTAAAATGGATTCAATAAATGTTTTCCACCTCATCAATCTACACACAATACCCCATAATGACATCACAATTAGAGGTCGAACGATTATGATTTTTCAACACCGATACCGATTATTGGAGGACCATAAAAAGCTGATACCGATTAATCTGACAATTTTTTTTTTTGTAATAATGACAATTACAACAATACTGAATAAACACTTATTTTAACGTTATATAATACATCAATAAAATCTATTTAGTCTCAAATAAATAATGAAACATGTTCAATTTGGTTTAAATAATGCAAAAACAAAGTGTTGGAGAAGAAAGTGAAAGTACAATATGTGCCATGTAAAAAAGCTAACGTTTAAGTTCCTTGCTCAGAACATGAGAACATATGAAAGCTGGTGGTTCCTTTTAACATGAGTCTAATATTCCCAGGTAAGAAGTTTTAGGTTGTAGTTATTATAGGACTATTTCCCTCTATACCATTTGTATTTCATTAACCTTTGACTATTGGATGTTCTTATAGGCACTTTAGTATTGCCAGTGTAACAGTATAGCCTCCGTTTCGCTCCTCGCTCCTACCTGGGCTCGAACCAGGAACACATCGACAACAGCCACCCTCGAAGCAGCGTTACCCATGCAGAGCAAGGGGAACAACCACTCCAAGTCTCAGAGCGAGTGACGTTTGAAACGCTATTAACGCGCACTCTGCTAACTAGCTAGCCATTTCACATCGGTTACACGAGCCTAATCTCGGGAGTTGATAGGCTTGAAGTCATAAACAGCGCAATGCTTGAAGCATTGCAAAGAGCTGCTGGCAAAACGCACGAAAGTGCTGTTTGAATGAATGCTTACGAGCCTGCTGGTGCCTACCATTGCTCAGTCAGACTGCTCTATCAAACCATAGACTTAATTATAACATAACACAACACACAGAAATACGAGCCTTAGGTCATTATTATGGTCGAATCCGGAAACTATCATTTCGAAAACAAAACGTTTATTCTTTCAGTGAAATACGGAACCGTTACGTATTTTATCTAAAGGATGGCATCCCTAAGTCTAAATATTGCTATTACATTGCACAACCTTCAATGTTATGGCATAATTACGTAAAATTGTGGCAAATTAGTTCGCAATGAGCCAGGCGGCCCAAACTGTTGCATATACCCTGACTCTGCATGCAATGAATGCAAGCGAAGTGACACAATTTCACCTGGTTAATATTGCCTGCTAACCTGGATTTCTTTTAGCTAAATATGCAGGTATAAAAATAAATACTTCTGTGTATTGATTTTAAGAAAGGCATTGATGTTTATGGTTAGGTACACGTTGGAGCAACGACAGTCCTTTTTCGCGAATGCGCACCACATCGATTATATGCAACGCAGGACACGCTAGACAAACTAGTAATATCATCATTCATGTGTAGTTATAACTAGTGATTATGATTGATTGATTGTTTTTTATAAGATAAGTTTAATGCTAGCTAGCAACTTACCTTGGCTTCTTACTGCATTCGCGTAACAGTCAGGCTCCTTGTGAGGCAGGTGGTTAGAGCGTTGGACTAGTTAACCGAAAGGTTGCAAGATTGAATCCCTGAGCTGACAAGGTAAAAATCTGTCGTTCTGCCCCTGAACGAGGCAGTAAACCCAGCGTTCCTAGGCCGTCATTGAAAATAAGAATGTGTTCTTAACTGACTTGACCAGTTAAATAAAGATTAAATAAAGGTGTAAAAAAAAAATAAGAGGCCAAATCGGTGCCAAAAATCGGCCATTCCGATTAAATCGGTCAACCTCTAATCACAATACCCCAAAATGACATCACAATACCCCATAATTACAACAAAAAAAATTTTTTAAATGCATAAATATATCATTACATTTACATAAGTATTCAGACCCTTCACTCAGTACTTTGTTGAAGCACCTTTGGCAGCGATTACAGCCTCAAGTATTCTTGGGTGTGACGCTATGAGCTTGGCACACCTGCTTTTGGGGAGTTTCTCCGGTTCTTCTCAGCAGATACTCTCAAGCTCTGTCAGGTTGGTTGGGGAACGACGCTGCACAGCTATTTCCTGGTCATCAAGAGATGTTCGATCGGGTCCAGGTTCTGGCTGGTCCACTCAAGGACATTCAGAGACTTGTCCCGAAGCCACTCCTGCATTGTCTTGGCTGTGTGCCCCAGTCTGAGGTCCTGAGTGCTCTGGAGCAGGTTTTTGTCAAGGATCTCTCTGTACTTTGCTCAGTTCATCTTTCCCTCAATCCTGACTAGATTCCATCAGGTTCTTGGTCACCTCGCTGATAAAGGCCCTTCTCCCACGACTGCTCAGCTTGGCCGGGCGGCCAGCTCTAGGAAGAGTGTTGGTGATTCCAAACTTCTTCCATTTAAGAATGATGGAGGCCACTGTGTTCTTGGGGACATTCAATGCTGCAGGAATTTGTTGGTAGCAGATCTATGCCTCGATACAATCCTGTCGTCTCTGAGTTCCACAAGACAATTCCTTCGACCTCGTGGGTTGATTTTCGCTCTGACATGCACTGTCAACTGTGGGACCTCACAGGTCTTTCCAAATCATGTCCAATCAATTGAATTTACCACAGGTGGATTCCAATCAAGTTGTAGAAACATCTCAAGGATGATGAATGGAAACAGGATGCGCCTGAGCTCAATTTCAAGTCTCATAACAAAGGGTCTGAATACTTATGTAAATAAGTTATGTTTTATATTTTTTAGAAAATGCTCAAAATCCTGTTATCACTTTGTCATTATGGGGTATTGTGTGTAGATTGATGAGGAAAAATATATAATTTAATACATTATAGAATAAGGTTGTAACAAACAATGTGGAAAAAGTCAAGGGGTCTGAATACATTCCAAATGCTGTATATACTGTATGTGTGACAAAATGGCTACAAAATGGGATATAGTCTAGGGCCTATTCAGGGATCTTTTTGAGGACAAGTTGCAGTGAATATGGAAAGCAAGTGGTATTGTAGATAATGATCATAATGACGTCGGTGCCCATTGTCTTTCGTCAGACAGCGCATCGATTAGGCCTCCAATGATCTGTCTCGTATCAGTCGCATATCGGGCTGGGCGGTATACCGTATTTTACTATATATTTACTATGTATTGATGCAGGGACCGATTTGGGTTTTTACCTTACCTTCTGTATCGGTATTTGAATTTGTGTTTTGTTAAATGTGATACGCCATGTGTAATGTCATTTTTTATAGTTTACTTTGCTACTCTAGAGTCATCTCTCGCTCTGCTCTTTCTCGCCATACAACTTTCCACACAGACCTAGCCAAGCTCCCTGTCACTTAAGGAGCGCATTTGATGTTCCTCAACCACGAGACACTTGCATTCAGCCTGCATGGTCAATGCAGCACATACAACAATGTTGTTTTCACTTTGCTTCTTAATATAAATCCACTAGCATTCTATAATGATACTATTCATTTGCATTTCATATATCAGCAAACCGCTAGTTTGTCTTTTCTTAGCAAGTTGCCCTAAATCTTGTTAGCCGCTAATGATAATAGCAAATAAATGTACTGAGTAAGAGCAAACATAGCAAGAGCAAACATAGTCACTGATAATACCAGTGATGGTGTAGACCTAAATCAGCATGTCGTTTGTGCAACAGTATCTTCTAAATCAGAGGAATATGCAAAGCAAGAATATGTTAGCTACATGAAGCAGCTAAGAGAAAACACGCAATGTAGCCAAAGCTTATTGGGTCCCCTAGGAAACACTTTAGTTCCTACCCTGTCACAATAAGTCCTCCCTGGCATTTTAACTCGTCGTCATCTCAAACACTGTATTCAAAGTGCCCACTATTATATTCTAACTATAGAATTAGAATAGTCATTCTATTTCCATGATTCCAAAAGTTTGGCTCTAATTCGCAAGTCAAAAATAAGACCTAGATTATCTGCCCATATCGTGCAGCCCTACATGGCAGTGTGGAAATTATCTCTACTGAACAAAGGTGTAAAGAACTTCATCATGTCAAGTACTGCTTAAGTTCTCTCTTTTTGGCATCTGTACTTAACTATTTTTATTTTTGGAAAACTTTTACTTTACTACTACATTCCTAAAGAGAATACTGTACTTTTCACTCCATACATTTTGCGTGACACCTAAAAGTACTCGTTACATTTTGAAAGGTTGGC
Organism: Oncorhynchus tshawytscha; assembly: GCF_018296145.1. Classification (NCBI taxonomy): domain Eukaryota; kingdom Metazoa; phylum Chordata; class Actinopteri; order Salmoniformes; family Salmonidae; genus Oncorhynchus; species Oncorhynchus tshawytscha. The sequence goes on from NW_024609827.1 coordinate 1,396,516, forward strand.
AGGACAGGAAAATGGTCCAATTCACCCACTTGTCTAGAGAACATCCCTGGTCATCTACTGCCTCTAAACTGGAGGACTCACCAAACACAAATGCTTTGTTTGTAAATTAATGTCTAAGTGTGTGAGTGTGCCCCTTGCTATCCGTAAATAAAATTAAATGGTGCCACCTGGTTTGCTTAATATAAGGAATTTGAAATGATTTATACTTTTGATACTTAAGTACATTTTACCAATTACATTTACTTTTGATACTTAAGTGCAGTGTGGAGAACAAGTATTTGGTAACCTGCAAAATCGGCAGTGTTTCCTACTTACAAAGCATGTAGAGGTCTGTAATTTGTATCATAGGTACACTTCAACCGTGAGAGACGGAATCTAAAACAAAAATCCAGATAATCACAATGTATGATTTTTAAGTCATTAATTTGCATTTTATTGCATGATAAGTATTTGATCACCTACCAACCAGTAAGAATTCCGGCTCTCACAGACCTGTTAGTTTTTCTTTAAGAAGCCCTCCTGTTCTCCACTCATTACCTGTATTAACTGCACCTGTTTGAACACGTTACCTGTATAAAAGACACCTGTCCACACACAATCAAACAGACTCCAACCTCTCCACAATGGCCAAGACCAGAGAGCTGTGTAAGGACATCAGGGCTAAAATTTTAGACTGGGAAATGGAAGAAGTTCAAGATGACGGTCAATCACCCTCGGTCTGGGGCTCCATGTAAGATCTCACCTCGTGGGGCATCAATGATCATGAGGAAGGTGAGGGATCAGCCCAGAACTACACGGCGGGACCTGGTCAATGACCTGAAGAGAGCTGGGCTATGGTTAGCTATGTCAGTTAGCAAAGCTGCTCATCAAATCACTGTGTTGCCGAACAGATGTCCTTGCACACAATGTGCATGTAATAGCCACCACTTAGTTCTTTACTTTCTCTCAAATGCAAACTATTAAATCAGTTAAAGTTTTTCATAATTTTGATAGTTATTCTGCCTACTTCATGGAGAGTTTTATGAGAGCGCGGTGACATAAAAATGGACGAGCTTCGCGTAGGAGTGACACCATCTGATGTAAGACAGCGGTCGGTGCCACTACTAACTTTTATGCGTTGATCAACTCATAAACGAACAAAATTCACAAATTTGAGCCAAGATGGTAACATGGTGAAATGTGACAGCTGGTAACGTTTTCAGACACATTCAATGATCGAGCCTTGCGTGCTTCTCCGATCAAAAATGAATCGAACATTCCCCATCCCCATTTCTGCCTCAAAATAAATCCCCCTCTACCGTCCATCCCACTTCACCTCTCTCCCTCTACCGTCCACCCCACTTCACTTCACCTTCTCACCCTCCATGCCCCAAACTTCACCTAGTGCCTCCATTATGAGTTTTCCACCTGTTTTGGCCTAGGCTCCATCTTTTCACCAGAAAATGTTTTAGGCTAACAATATAATGCTTACCTTCATAAAACTAACCTTATGTACATCTCCATAGCCCCACTTCACCTTCTCCCCTACCACCCCACTTCACCTTCTCCCCTCCACCCCACCTCTTCACCTTCTCCCCTCCACCCCACTTCACCCCTCCACCCCACTTCACTTGTTTTCTTTAGCCTTGCGTCTCTCAAATGAATCTCATTAAACTTCACCCCTCCACCCCACCCCACTTCACCTTCTCATAATTTTGATAGTTATTCCCTCCACCCCACTTCACCTTCTCCCCTCTACCGTCCATCCCACTTCACCCCTCTCTCACCGTCCATCCCACTTCACCTCCATCTCTACCCCTCTACCATCCATCCCACTTCACCTTCTCTACCCCTCTACCATCCATCCCCTTCACCTTCTCTACCCCTCTACCGTCCATCCCACTTCACCTTCTCTATCTCCCCTCTACCGTCCATCCCACTTCACCTTCTCCCCCTCTACCGTCCATCTCTCCTTCTCCCCCTCACCTTCTCCCCCCTCTACCGTCCATCTCACTTCACCTCCATCTCCCCCTCTATTGTCCATCCCACTCACCTTTTCCCCCTCTACCGTCCATCTCACTTCACCGTCCCCTCTACCCCTCTACCGTCCATCTACACCTTCTCACCCCTCATCACCTCCCCCTTCCCCCTCTACCGTCCATCCATCTCACCGTCCATTCACCTTCTCCCCCTCTACCGTCCATCTCACTTCACCTTACACCTCCCCCTCTACCGTCCATCTCACCTTCACCCCCCTCTACCGTCCATCCCACTTCACCTTTCTACCCCCCCTCTACCGTCCATCCCACTTCACCTTCTCTACCCCTCTACCGTCCATCCCACTTCACCTTCTCCCCTCTACCGTCCATCTCACATCCCACTACACCTTCTCTACCCCTCTACCGTCCATCCCACTACACCTTCTCTACCCCTCTACCGTCCATCCCACTTCACCTTCTCACTACCGTCCATCCCACTCCACTTTCTAAGTCCAGCGAGGGTGAGTTTCTGGGGGGTGAGCTTTTAGACAGCGAGCCAAGGTCCAAGGCGTAGTTGCCTGGAACAGTCTGTACTCGGAGGGATGGTCCTCCAGCAGTCCCTCAAACTCCCTTTCTCCCCGAAAAGTACTTTGTTGGGCGAGGAGAGAGTGGAGGAGAGAGCGAGAGAGACACCACCCATCATAAACAGGAAATGCAGGCCCAACACTTATCTGGAAAGGCATCCTGTAACTTAAGAGCCACAGGAAACTGCAGAGGGAGCAAGGGAGGGCTGAGTCGACAGCAACAATGGCTAACAGGAAGTAGCTGGAGAGTCGCAGTCGTGTTCACACACAAACACACAATGAAAAAAAACTCATAGTAGCAAGTGTGTCCATGCGAGTGACCAAGCTATTGGAACAAGGCCTAATTTGTTAAAATTGACAATAACAATGATTATGTTGAATTAATGGTGTGAATTTAGCAAAAACCGCCACAGAGCATTGGTTTCACACAGTATAATATCAAAGTAAAAAAATGTTAAAAATGCAGAGTCACCACCCTTAAACCAAACAAACCACATCCTAGCTACCAGCTAAAGCACTGAACCCAAGAGGCAGAACAAGTGGCCTTGCCCAGTTTGCAGGAAATGGCACATTTTCGGTGTCTGTGTGTCTGGTGAGTAACACCAAGTAGTAGTCAAAAACCAAGGAGGTCTAGGTATACCACAGACAGGGATACACACAGACACTGCTGGATCAGACTCTCGGTCTCTCGGTCTCCATCGGAGGGACAGAGCAGTTAACGGTCTGACCATTGATTAACTTCGTGCCTCATTGATAAGTTCTGCTTCATTATCTGGAGAGGCCCTCACCTCATTAGACGACAATCACTTCACTGATGGGGAAACATTACGGGAATGTTCCTGAGAACGTTTGTGGTGGTGAACCAACTTCAAGCAATGACTGATGACACCCATCATCAAAACGATAAATGGGGAATGTTCAGAAGGATGCAATGTTACAAAAAAGGTACAAAAATACATTCATTCTGTAGAACAGATACGATTCCCTGTCATGTTGAATTGGGCATTGTGTCATTACATATGTGCAATGTTCCGAACGTTTTAGATCACTAGAGACCTGGTCTTTGCTCTTCGAGTCATTATTTGACAAGGACAGCCATTTCCCTAATCCAGATTGACACAACATCACAATGCATATGTTTTTTTTTTAACCTTACGATCATCAGACATGTTTTCTTTTCTAGGAATGGCCCCATACAGAGGGGCTGGCAGTTGGATCCGCACAAAAGATCTGATTTAATTAACTTTATAAAAGGAACAGAACGTCAAGGCCAACAGAAATTTTACAACAGAAATTACTTGAAGATTTCAGTCTTTTAAGGACACCGTAATTTCTGGTAATAAAAAAAGTTTAAATATTGACCCAGACTGCAGGCAGAGCTGTACATTTTTTAAATTTTATTTTACCTTTATTTAACTATGCAAGTCAGCTAAGAACAAATTCTTATTTTTCAATGACGGCCTAGGAACAGTGGGTTAACTGCCTGTTCAGGGGCAGAATGACAGATTTGTACCTTGTCAGCGCGGGGATTTGAACTTGCAACCTTTCGGTTACTAGTCCAACACTCTAACCACTAGGCTACCCTGGCGCCCCACATTGAACAGACCAAAGTGTGTGTGTGCATTTGTGCACTTTTGTGAACCACGGTCAGGGGACAAAGCAGGCACAGATTGCACCTTTATTAAGGAGTCAAAGCATAGCAGCCAGTCAGAGCCACTGACATTGCCGTCAGGACAGAACTTGTTAGCAATGTGGTAACATGCACATACCACACATAAAAATAAATAAAAAAACGCCCTGATTTGTCCAGGCCCAAAATGGCACATCTTTGCCAGACCAACACCCTTCGGGGACTTGGAAGAGAGAAAGCACTAGAAGACAGGGAGGATGAAGGAGAGAGATAAATGACTATTTTCGGGAAGGAGAGAAGACGGTTTGAGAGTAGCTGAAGGTCACATCTCTCTTCAGGATGCCGACTTTGAACAGCTGAATTATAGTTGAATTCAACTTTGATACATAGAGCCGTAAAGATACTACTACTGTACGCATTTTATTTACCCAGGGAAGTCAGTTAGGATGAAATTATTTTTTTACATTTATGGCCTACCCCGGCCAAACCTGAACGACACTGGGCCAATTGTGCGCCGCCCTATGTAACTCCCAATCACGGACGGATGTGATACAGCCTGGATTCAAACCAGGGACTGTAGAGACACCTTGCACTGAGATGCAATGCCTTCTACCGCTGCGCCACTCGGGAGCAAAATTATTTACAATGTCAGTGCAACAAAAGCATCAGGAGTATGGAATACTGTTAGATCTCAGGATGTTATTTGGGGCAATATTCTTTTTGTGCTAAAGTTATCAGCACTTTTGTTTCCATGACTGATCAAAATTCATTTTCTCGTGGTTTGATCTTGTCCCTGTGCAGGAGACATAGGTTTGGGACATCGAACCGCAATACATATAGAATTGTGAGAATTAATTATCATATCGTATCGTGAGGTCCCTGGCAACTCCCAGCCCTAATGTAATATCTACAAAATGGCCCTGGGACTTCTCTCAACACATAACCACTCTTGATGTCTGAAAACATTTCACAAACTTCGGGCATACCTCTTCTCTCAAGTTTTCCACTCAGTATAGTGGGAGATTAACCCATGTATTTAATGCCAAGGAAGCTCTATACTGAATTGACGAGTGAACAGAGGGTTCAGGCAGTCTTACCTCGCCAAATGCTCCCCTGCCGATCACCTTGAGCATCTCGAAGTCGTCCCTGTGCAGACGCATCTCCTTCACGGTTGTGGTGAACGGCTTCACTGCAAGAAACAAACCAGGAATCAAGAAACTTCAGGCTTACGTCCACAATATCTCACATTATACCATGATATAATGTCTTGTTATTCACATGTTCGGTTTTAGCCTAAAGGTTACGTCACCAGACTTGCTACCATGTGCATGAAGCATGAGCAGTAGGTCTGTAGGTCCCTCAAAAAGGTTCTCAAACATAGGATGAACCTGTGTGACTTATCCGCGCCTGTTGTTGCACAATCATATCAAAAAGACCATTGATGTTTCTTACTGCCATTAGTCAACACTATCCAATGAAATGAAGGTGTCCACTTCCAGGAATACATGTGTGTGTTATACTGATGTGTTCCGTACAGTGTGATCAAGGAGGGTCTGCAGCAATGTTAGTACCGGCACAGAAAATTTAACTTAGGCTTTTAAGTGCTGCCACTTTAATTTGTTTATATGCCTGAACTCCATCATAAACTATCTGGGCAAGGGCAGCCAAGTATATTTGTGTATGTTTATTTACAAAATAAACCTGTCTCCACCGTGCACTGGTCAAGAGAGGGGAACCAAACAGCATGTTGGTCGTAAGGCAGTATGGCTGGTCAATAGACCTCACAACAGAGCCATAGACTAAGCGCTTTACTCCATCCCTCTACCCCTCCTCCCTGTTTTACAAGGCTCTGCGGGGGGGGGCTAGCATGGCCTGCGAGTTGCCGAGCAGTAGCACTCCTTGCCATATGAGGACATGCAGACTGTCTCCCTGAGCCTGTGAAGAGGGTGTTTATCACTCCCAAGGTGATAAACTCTAAAACACACAAGAGAGAGACGTGTGTTCCCCTCCATGGGGGGGTAACGGTGTGGGTCGAGCATCAGCTGCTCCCACTGGGCAGATCCTTCAAGCGCCTACACACAGACTGACGGGTTTATGACTCAGCGATGGGGCTCACGAAAGGGTCGCGATACGCCCATGACACTCACATGACGTGTGTTACAATGGCTACCGCAAAATGTTAGAGAAACGTGCATGATAAAATATGTGGAGAATTATCACCGATGATAAGAGCACACTTTGCCTTCAGATCCATGTTCGTCTAAACAAATAATAATAATCCCTGATGTGATTGATCCGGCTGGTAGCCTAGTGATTAAGAAGTTAGGCCAGTAACCAAAATGTTGCTGGTTCGAATCCCTCTGTCGATGTGCCCTCGAGCAAGGCACGTAACCCTAATTGCTCTGGATCAGTTGTCTAAAAATACGATTTTTTATTTTTTACAAAATGTACTGTTCAGCTGAAGCCTCACGGCATGCAAGACACATTGGGTGAGGTGTTGAGGATTTCCTTAACCCATACAAATGTGTATAGGCATTGTCCCCTTGACAGAGCAAGTAGCTGTGGGCCAAGCGACCACCCACCCATCACCCACCATCTAAAGCTGGTCACGCAACAAACACCTTGACAAAGTCTATGGGTCTCGTTCTATTACCGAAACGCAAGAATTACTCACAAAAACCACTTAAACAACATTCAAGAAACCAAGTGATGCAGAATGTATTAAGGGAGACTATCATACAATGATAGGGGAAACGCATTCAATAAAAAAAAAAAATGGCATAACAATGGGTGGGGAGGACCATTGAGGACTAGCCCAGCCATGCAGTTTGACCATATGACTCTGGTTTCACTAGCTTGTGTAGGCTCAGTGCTCTGGGAGGATATGGCATTGATGGCCTGAAAGATTACGTAAACCAGCATTCCGAAATGAGAGCCGATTATAAATCCCATTTGATGCCCTGCATATATGCATACCAAGAAAACAACAGTGATAGGCCTACATGGTGGCCTTGGTAGAATAAGGAAAGACAACCAAAATGATTGACACACACTAGTGTCTTTGTACAAGCACCAGGCATCCCATTTCAACTGAAGAGCCAACCTTGTTACTCCAACAAAGCCCCTTAAGAGACAAAGACCCGTCTTTCATATTCTGTGTGGGGGGTTCATATGTGTAATCCGATAATCCTCTCAGCCTAAATAACGTGGCATTTCTATAAATTCACAAACGCCCAGTCTCCTCAATTACAATAAAATCCCTCTGAATGATGACGTGCCAAAAGTGGGGGGGCAAAAGGTACAGAAGCTTCATCTGATCAACATACTTTTTATATTTTTATTTATTTAACCTTTTATTTAACTAGGCAAGTCAGTTAAGAACAAATTTCTTATTCAGGTGCAGAACGACAGATTTGTACCTTGTCAGCTCGGGGGTTTGAACTTGCAACCTTCCGGTTACTAGTCCAACGCTCTAGCCACCCTAGGCTACCCTGCCGCTACACTGACTACTGTTCCACTGCAAATTTAGCACCTCATTTCTGCGACTGAAATGAGTGGTGTTAATCTATAAAAGTACTTGCAGTTTTTTTTCTCTCGCAAACATCACAACGGCATGAAAGGAATTGTAAAGCGCTGCTCATGACTTTTTTATTCATAGCTCAAACTAATTAGGCTTCCAGACCGAGCGCGGCTTTGGCAGAGGTCTTCAGCACATATAGTAGGCTACTTCGACACTTCTGTCAGCCAGTGTCTGAACTATTTGAGTAGTTGGGAGTTCCCTTTGGCAACATTATGCTCAGAGAATTCAGTTGGTGATCCTCGTTCTTCTGGCTCACATCTGCCAAATGGGATACAGTAGGACACCTGCAGTTTTGACAGCTGCTTTAAGCTCCCTTACAGATCCAGAGGGTATCCGCTTGGCACAGCACAGAGTGCCACTTGGAGAAGGGGCAGGGGGCAGTAAGAGGCATCAGCTGCTCACACTGATGGAAAGAAGAACCATTGTCTTTTAATTAAATAGATGACCGTTAGCCCTAAATGAATGCCATTCATGTCAACGCAATGACGATTTGTGGACTTGCAGTGCAAGATGTTAAAAAAGGAAGCTTGAATTTCAAGTAGGGCTGGGCGATATGGCAAAAAATATATCACAATATTTTCCACTTTTGACAGTATTTTAGGTTTTTGAATATTAATAGTTCTAAATATGCTTTATGAGTAACTGCTTTCTCCATTTTGATTGTTTTATACTGTTCAATCACACTTCAACCAAAATTTGGAATACAGTGGGCACTTTGAATACAGTGTTGCTAGGCATGACAACGAATGAAAAAAAGCCAGGGAGGGGTTATTGTGACAGGGTAGGAACAAAAGTTTGTCAGTGTTTCCAAGTGGACCCTAATCAGATGTTACATGAACATTTTACCTTACTTGATGTAGCAAAAATATTTATGCCTCGCCTTTTTCTCCGATTTAGAATTGACCATTGCGCAGACATGCTGATCTATCATGCTGTATTAGCGAGCAATGTTTGCACTGACTAAGTACATTTAGCTAGCTAGCCAGCTAACTAGCAAGTAGCATTAGCAGCTAACACGATTTAATTTAGCCACAACTTGCTAAGAAAACAAACTGTTTGCAGCCAAGATACACAAACTAATAAAGTAATTATAGAAAGCTCGCCAACAATTTTTCAGTGGGAATCGCTTTTGGCTCCTCGATTTGTCGCTAGATAACATTCTGCAGTTGTTGTGAGGTCACAGCTGAGGTCCCCCCAACGAAGACTTTTCGCCCCCTCTCCTGCCGCAGACCCCCTCCCCTTGTTTTTCAGTCTGTGTGTGCACCGTTGCTATGACTTCTGTAGCAGACAGCTTCTCCCACTCTCGTTTGTGGCAGAAGAGTAGGAAAAGTCGCTAAAAGCTATCAAAACCATCCAAACTCTGACAAAACTTCCCAAAAGCAGCCTGAAATGTAGATTAATTTGTCGCTAGCCTCTTTTACCAAAGTTGCTCAAATTTGCAACACTATGGGAGTGAAGAGCAAAATGTGGTTGTGACTGGTGGTATCCTTCAGTGACGGTGCGGGGCTTGGTGTGTGTGGAAGGAGAGGGACGACTCAAGTACCAAACGGAGTAAACTATAAAAACTAACAATTACACAAGGCGGAATGGCGTAACATAAACATTGAAATACCATTATACAAGGTAACGTAAAACCCAAACTGATCCGTACATCAATACCAGTATATTATAAAATACGGTATACCTACCAGCCATAATTTCAAGCGAGAACATGTCAGGGGGAATTAAGGAAAAACAACATGTATTTTTTTTGCTATATGAACCATTAGCCCAAATTGTATACGTTTTCTTAATAGGACAGGATAGAGTGGGCGGAGGTAATAAATCGTGGATGTCTCACAATAATATAATCTAGACCGGGTATTCTCAAACTGGGGCATTGCCGTCAGGGGTAAGCCAAATAAAAATCTAAAATATATATTTTTATATAAAAAAAAAATCTTCACATTTCAAACAGTCCATTTATATTTTCCACGAAGCTATACATTTAGGGGAGGTTTTTTCCCCTCCTCGCATGAGTTGCCTCGTTTCACTGCCAAAAATAACATTAAACCATCAAGTGTACAGCGAAATAACACCATGTCAAATACAGGTAGCCTAGTCAAATGATTAACATCCACTAGCGGTCCGTATGCAGCCAAACGTAGCTGCTGCTCATTCCGTTTGCACGAAAATTCATAAATGGTTAAAAAAAATAAGGCCCGTGTCCATAGACACACATACAAGCTCTACTGGTAGTACTGCTACTACCAGCAGTAATACACCTGCACCTGTCGATGACAAGTTGTTCTGCTTTCACGAGCACATCCAATGCAAGCATCAGTAATTCAACATTTGTTGTCAGCCCAACTAGCATGAACACTGACAGTTGTGAATCTGATGCAGCCGAAGAGCTACTGTCCCTTAAGCACCGAACAGACAGGGATGTTGGACCACGAAAGAGGCGCAAATATGATGAGAACTACATTGATTTGGGGTTCACTTATATTGGGTGCCTTTCCTCAGCCACTGTGTTATACGTGCAGAAGTACTCACACACAACTCAATGAAACCTTCACTCTTGAGCAGACATTTAGAAACAAAAACATGCCAATTTGAAAAATAAGCCACGGGAGTTTGAGCGAGAATTAAGACAACTTTCGAGTAATAAGACATAAAAGCAACAGATACCATTAATAAGGGGCTAGAAGCATCTTATATGGTGAGCTACCGAGTGGTTTGGACAGGCAAGCCCCTACTATTGCGGAGGACTTAATTCTTCCTGCTGCCGCGGATATGGCAGGGACAATGCTGGGGGAAAAGGCCCAAAAAACTATACAGACAATGCCTTCATTAAACAACACTGTTTCATGACAGATCAGTGACATGGCGGGAGATGTTTTGAAATAATTACTGCTTCGCAAACAAGCCAGTGAATTCTGTGTGTTACAGCTGGATGAGTCAACAAACGTGTCGGGCCTGGCACAGCTCCTGGTATATGTCCGTTATGTTTATGCGGGGTCAATTAAGGATATTTTTAAAGTACTGGACAGCTTTGTGACATCAAATGGACTTTGGTGGTCAAGATGTGTTGGTATCTGTACTGATGGTGCAAAAGCCATGACAGGGATACATAGTGGAGTGGTAACGCGCGCGCAAAGCAGTTGCTCCCGACGACACTTGGGTACACTGCAGCATCCACCAAGAGACTCTTGCTGCCAAAGGCATGCCTGACAGCATGAACGGCATGTTGGACACTACAGTGAAGATGGTTAACTATGTTAAAAGCAAGGCCCCTGAACTCTCGTATTTTCTGCACTATGAAATGATATTGGCAGTGACCATGTAACACTTTTACAACATACAGAAATGCGCTGGTTATCAAGGGGCAAAGTATTGACACGTTTTTTTGAATTGAGAGATGAGCTTAAAAGTTCTTTACTGATCATAATTTTCACCTGTCTGACCGCTTGACTGATGATGACTTTCCTCACACGACTGGCCTAAATGGGTGATGTTTTTCTTGCCTGAATGATCTGAATCTAGGATTACAGGGACTCTGCAACTATATTCAATGTGCAGAACAAAATTGAGGATATGTTTAAAAAGTTGGGAGCTCTTCTCTGTCTGCATTAACAAGGACAACACACAGGTCTTTCCATCATTGCATGATTCTTTGTGTGCAAATGAACAAGCTTACAAACAAATGTCAAATGTGATATAGCGAAGCACCTAAGTGAGCTGGGTGCGCAATTATGCAGGTACTTTCCCGAAACGGACGACACAAACAACTGGATTCGTTATCCCTTTCATGCCCTGCCTCCAGTCCACTTACCGATATCTGAACAAGAGCCTCAACGAAATTGCAACAAGCGGTTCTGTGAAAATTGAATTTAAAATGAGAAGCCACTGGCAGATTTCTGGATTGGGCTGCGCTCAGAGTATCCTGCCTTGGAAAATTGTGCCGTTAACCTCTAGTGACACCCCATCCCGTGAACGGAACCGTTGTCATCATCTGACACTAATTAGCATAACGCAACAGACATAAATATTCCTAGAAAATATTCCTATTCATGAAAATCACAAATGAAATATATTGAGGCACAGCTTAGCCTTTTGTTAATCACCCTGTCATCTCAGATTTTCAAAATATGCTTTACAGCCAAAGCTAGACAAGCATTTGTGTAAGTTTATCGATAGCCTAGCATAGCATTTTGTCCAGCTAGCAGCAGGTAACGGTCACTGAAATCAGAAAAGCAATCAAATTAAATCATTTACCTTTGATGAGCTTCAAATGTTTTCACTCAAGAGACTCCGTTAGATAGCAAATGTTCCTTTTTTCCAAAAATATTATTTTTGTAGGCGAAATAGCTCAGTTTGTTCTTCACGTTTGGCTGAGAAATCGACGGGAAATTGCGGTCACTACAACGCCGAAAAATATTCCAAATTAGCTCCATAATATCGACAGAACATGGCAAACGTTGTTTATAATCAATCCTCAAGGTGTCTTTCAAATATCTATTCGATAATATATCAACCCGGACTCGTGGCTTCTTAGTAGGAGAGAGAAACAATGGCCGCATTTGTCCTTTACGCACCAAACACTATGAGAGACTTCAGCTGACCACTGACGCAATGTGGACGTTCAGGCTCATTTTTCGAAATAAAAGCCTGAAACTATGTATTGTGACACTAGACACATTAGGGAAGCCATAGAAAAAGTAATCTGGTTGATAGCCCATTCACTGCTCAATAGGGACGCATAGGAACGCAGAGCCTTCTAAATAAGAGTCCCTTCCTGTTTGGATTTTTCTCAGGCTTTCGCCTGCAACATCAGTTCTGTTATACTCACAGACAATATTTTTACAGTTTTGGAAACTTTAGAGTGTTTTCTATCCTAAGCTGTCAATTATATGCATATTCTAGCATCTTGCCCTGACAAAATATCCCATTTTTTTTCCCAAAAATGAAAATACTACCCCCTAGTCACAAAAGGTTAAGACACTGTTGCCCTTTTGAAAAGAATGATCTGATTTACAGCCAATCAGCATGCTTATTGCAAACACCATTCCACTACCACTGCATTGGTGGATTTGAGTTTGTGGGTGTACTATTTTTAGATTTCAGTGCAGCATTTGATTTAGTGGATCATGAAATAATTTTGACAAAATTAATGCATTATGGTTTTAAGGAGGTAGCATTGAATTGTTTACAGTCATATCTAACTGACAGGAAACAGTCCACCTATATCAATGGTTAATTTTCTTCCCCTTGTGTGTTAAACTGTGGAATACCGCAGGGCAGCTGCCTTGGGCCACTTCTTAATTTAACATATACCAACAATCGTCCCTATGCCTTAGCTGAAACTCAAGCTACTATATTTGCAGATGATACAACAATTTATGCAGCAAGACAATCGGTTCAACAGGTACAGCAAGCTTTACAAGGACATTTGGAGAATATCAGGGAGTGGGTTTGCCAAAACAAACTTGTTTTAAACACCAAGAAAACCAAAGGTATGTTGGTCTGTTCAACTAGGAAAAGGCCAAAACAGCATGGGATACAATTAAGTATGGGAGGAGTACAAATTGAAGAAGTGGCAGAAACCAAACTGTTGGGAGTGCAGTTAGACAACTGCTTATCATGGTAGTCTCAAATAATGAATCTATATATATTAAAACAGCATGCATAATCAGAAGGATAGCTAAATATTTACCAGGAAAAAATCTTCAGCAAATAACACAAGCATTGAGAGAGAACTACTGTTCTGTGGTCTGGGGAAATGCATCATCTAGTGAAGTTAGGAGGCTGCAGAATGCACAGAACAAAGCAGCAAGGATTGTTTTAAGGTGGAGATGTGGTTCTTCTGTTGCAGTCATGCGCAGTGTTCTTGGTTGGTCATCAATCGACAAGATAATTGAAAAAAACATGCTTATTTTATTTCATTATATACATAATTTAAAACGGCCAAGTTGTATTCACAACGGTATTCAGTTGGTAAGAGACAGACATTCAGTAAATACTAGGAATAGATTGTCCACCATCTATGCGTTATACAGACAGAAAAGAGAAATAGGCTAAATAAACATTTAGATTTAGAGCAATGAAGAAATGGAATAAATTAACTAGAAACCTTTCAATATATAAATTTAAACATTTTAAAACGATTTAAAAATAATGCATAGAAATGTTGTGGGACTATAGTAGATGAAGTATCAATATTTTTTAGATTGAGTATTTATTGGGTCATTATGTATGTTTTGTAATAGTGTGTTATATGTGAAAATGTGTTTGTATTATAAATTGTATTTTAATGTTTAAGGACTCTTGGAAGATTAATCCAAATGGGGACTAAAAGAGATCCAAATAAAAATCTATCAAAAGCAACCACGTACCTATGTGAGAGTGGATTCTCAACCCTCACTAGCATGACAACTAAATACAGGCACAGACTGTGTGTGGAAAATGATTTAAGACGGAGACTCTTTCCAATACAACGTCGCAGAGTTATGCACATCCTTTCAAGCACACCCTTCTCATTAACCTGTGGTGAGTTATTCACAAATTTCAATGAACAAAAAAAGTGTTTTATGTAAAGAGCATCATTTTTGATTTTTATTATTATATTATTAAATGGTGCCCTGGTTCTTTAAGAGGCCTTCGTCACTTCCCATCAGCCGGATTGCGACAAAAAAACTCACTCATTCTTATGTTTAATAAATGTATTGTATATTGTGTGTGTGGCAGGCTTACAATGATGGCAAAAAACAACATTTGAGAGTGCGCCGACCCGGGTGCTGGAGGATGAATGTTTGAAGGGGTACGGTACGATAAAAAGTTTGGAAACCACTGACCTAGATAGAGGGAATAATGACAAACGTCAGCCAGTGCTGTATGACACCGGAGTAATGACATAGGCTACTGGTGACGGAGCACAGACGTGAGGACAGTCCACAGGGTATAGACTGGGACTGGCAGCCCTATTCAGAGTCCGACCCTGACGGATGTGCAGCACTACCCTAAGTGAACTCAATAATCTACAGCAGCAAGTCTCTCCCCTGCTCCCCCGCAGTATGGGCCAGACTGTCCAGCCCCATTCATCATCATTACCAAAGCATGGGTTCTCAGACGGAATATTTTCACACAATAAGCCTGGGTCAGTTATGTCATTTTGAGGACAGACTGCTGTCCCGAAATAGAATCGTCCATCATTGAGATATTTCTAGGACTTTGTTATACCTAAAGTCTCTAGTTAGTGGATAATCTTCAGTTAAGTCTTTACGATATCTTCAACCCTTGTACATGGTACTATTTTAGTCTTAACACTTGCCTCAGTTTGAATGAATGGCTCTTTATGTAAATACTTATCAGAATTAAACTGAATAACCTTTCATCAAATGGCAAACGACTTCCTGTGTTTTACTCAACGTACAAAACAGCCACCAGTGGCACCCGCTCTCAGCTCACATCAAGTCTGGGACTGGGTGGATGTGATCCAACAACACTTCACCCTGAATTACTAGATATAAATATATGTCTCCAAAACAGCCGTTTCCCCAGAGGCTCAGGGAAGACATTATAACAGACAGACATTGAGCAGGAGACCACAGGAGAGAGAATGGTGTGCACTGTTTTCAACTGCCATTCAAATTACACCCCTGGTTCAACCATGGTGGGATTTGAATAAAAATGCATTAATAACTGAATATCTGTGATAGAGAGTGGACGATAAGGCCCCTTTTGTCCTGAACTCGTCAGGGGGAAAAGGCAGTGGTCGCTGGTACCGTGTTAACACTGCACACACTGTTCATCTGTCTACATAGGGTCAGTCATGGAGACCAAGGGACACCATCGTTTGGCTTGGGGCAGGGACAATGTTGTTGACCCTGTTGTGCATTTGGACCACTCCTGAGGGCCAAGTTAGGTCAGCGTTGTTAACATTGGCAGTTTGTCGGAGGCTTGAGGGGTAGGAGGAGGGAGAGGAATGCATTAAAGACCAAGAAGGACAGTCTGAGCTCAGTTCCAGGCACTGAGACATAAAAATAAAAACTGTTCATTCATTCAGATGAACTGCAGCAGTGCATTTCCTCAGCCCCCATACTTGTTTCACTATTATGTCTCTGCTCTGCAAGCTGTGCCAACATTAAATGGATGCCACTGCTAATGCAGAATACACTAATTCAACAGAATGGTTGATGGGTTCCTGACTACTTACCATAAGTAGCATTCATACTTTACATTTTATTTGCCACTTTGCAGTTAAGACAGAGCTTTAAATCCTTTCAGATCCCGTTCCCTGTTCTGACTTGTAGCCTAAACACATCAGTGAATACACCAGACACTAAAACCATGCAAATGGCAACCCAGCTCCAGTGGCTGCTTCTTCCTTGTGAGTCAAAACAATTCTATTCATCTTTTATTTATCAGTTTGCTTGGCAGGCGCCATTATCTAGGGTGACTTGGTCTACATTTTGATACACTGTGCTGCTCTAGCTTGATAGGCTTTCCCTTGATTCCTGGAACTTGGCTCTCAAGACAAAACCAACTGAAAGGGCAAGACTAAGCACTTCCGTGAAGGCATATGGAATACTACCCCTGACAAGCGATTTTTAAACCGATTATTTGTAATGGAATCGCATGGAGATTTCATCTGAATTCCCGACATGTCCGCAGTGATTGGCAGGGTATCCGAGGTCCTGTAGAGCATGCTGAGAAATGCTTGGGGATGAGTGACATGGGAAGGGGTTCCATAGATGAAACTGCGAGGCCAGGGGAGGGGGTCTGTGAACAGGAGGTGATGTGCTGTCGCCATGAAAACGTGTCTGATACAAACTTACAAAGTATGCATGAGCAGATGTTCATATCACTCCCAGGTTCACAGCCAGATGCAGATTGGTTTCCGCCTCGGGCAGTGGGGCAGTTGAAGGCACTAAGATTAAGACTTTTATAATGTTCCAAAAATTGTCATTTTCCTTTCCCTTAGCCTCGAGTAAGAAATCTCTGCTGTTTGCATTACACCTTGTGCCATCACTTCTAACTTGGAAAAGGGGTCTTCGCAAACATCTATCTGTTTCAACAGAAATCAAAGACTTTGCTTATTCCTAATATTTAGAGATTGAAAATGGTTGAAAAATATACACCTTAAAAAAGATAGAAGCATAAACATAACATATGGATTGCAAAGTTACCTCACTTTTCTATTTATCGAGTTATTACATAAAACTTATCAGAATTCCAAAGAATGTGTGATGTAATACGGAGGACCCGGCAAGTCAGCCTACTCCCTGTAATGTAAACTTCAACAGAAATAACTTCAAAAAAGTACAACTTCAAATTAAACGAAATCATTTGCACTCACGACTACTGGTTTCAATGACATTTTCAGCCAACTTACAAGTAAATACTTCACGAATGTATTGTTACAAATCAGCTTGCAAGGTTGCTAGCCAACTAGCCTGCTAACATTAGCCCTACTAGCACTGCATGAGTCAGCCAGTCAACACACAGCTTACATCAACATTAACAGTCTTTTACTGCAGTGGGCTAAAACAGGGCCACACAGAGTGTTTCTTGTTAGTCTTAAATCTACTTTGAAATTAAAGTATACACCTCACACACATGGTTATGGGCTCCAAAACAAGAAAACACCTGTACCATGTCAGATATAAAGTTGAAATGTATTATATTGGGTTTGCATCCCAATATTACACTTTATATCCATCACAGAAGACTGAAATCACACAAAATAATTTGACATAGAAATAATGTTAATTAATTATAAAATTATGAAAAATATGAATAACATTCCACCCATGAGGCCACTATTCATTTGACTGCAGGAAAGGGCTAGAGTAAACCAAAGTATTAGAAATACATATCGCCATTAACCAATAATCAAAAACAATTACTGGTATATGCAGTTCTCTTAGCCAGCAAGCCAACCAGCTAAATTTAGTTATTTTAGCCTGCTAGCTACCATAGCAAGCTAACTACCCTAGCCAGCCAAGCACCACGGTCAAAATAGCGAAGTAGCTGACGGCTAAGTTAGCTACCAATGTCAAAGAAGATTCAAGAACAGCCTTTCAGGAGGGAGAGTCAGCTAGCTAATCCAATAGCGATTGTGAGGCAAATTCACATTGAATTCACCCGGTTTATCGCCATCACTGCTTACATTCATGATGTACCGGTATGTCGGTAGGAAATAGAGGAAGCAGGCTTGGCACAGCACCTGGACTCAGTCAGTCTCATTCCAAATCCTCACTTCCACTGGTAATACTAAGCTATCGAAGTACTCGGAGGTGAAATGCGCACCGCATAGTGTAGACGTGTGCACAGTTCCCATACTCCAATCTGCTTGCGTCACCTGGAAAAACCATTCTGACTTCAAAACCCGCTTCTCATTTTTGGGCCACAAATTAGTCGTAAGCCCATCCTTGTGGGTATTACTGCACTAGCTACAAATGACAGAAAACTACTAAAACTGCCAAAAGCACAGGAGAAGAGTTGCAGTTTTTTTGCATTAATTTAGATGGTTTCTTCTTCTGCTCACCAGTGCCAACACTTGGTTTGAAATGTAATTAAATACTTGCATGGCTAATAGCTGACTTTAGCCAGAAGGAACATGCTAGGTAGCAATAGTGCATTGTGGGTAGCTCCAAATATATTCAGGATTAAGTTAATATGTAAAAATGCTAAAACATAACTATGTTTGTAGTTATAGGTAACCAGACGGCTCATCCACATACTTATGTACATATTCTCATTCACCCCTTTAGATTTGTGTGTATTAGGTAGTTGTTGGGGAATTGTTAGATTACTTGTTAGATATTACCGCACTGTCAGAAATTGAAGCACAAGCATTTCGCTACACTCGCATTAACATCTGCTAACAATGAGTATGTGACAAATCAAATTTGATTTGACTAAAACTAAGTTAAAGTTTTTGACCACACAGTTGTTACTTTGGTGAGTAACCTTTAATAAATAAAAAATATTTACAATCTTGGCTTTCATTTTGCATGCTCCTGTAAACTATACAAAGGTGCTCATCGGTTCTTTTTACATGGAAATGCAGGAATTTTTCCAAATATGCTACAACTACGCTACATAAAATATTCACACATTTAAATGTATATATTGGAAGATTCCTTATATAAATTCCCCAACGCCATTGAAAACCCCAGCTGTTCCTCCAGCAGCATCAGGTCATGAGAAAACTCCTTCAACTCTATCTAGGAGGGAGCAGTCACTCAAAGACTGCACTTGCCATATTGGAGTACTGACCCTGATGACTCACACAAGCCTGGCTGGATGCATTGCCACTCACTTCACCAGCCATGCCATCAAAATTATTCAACCCCAGTTAACCATCTCCTTCCCCTACCAGCCAATGATTCTGGCAGGCACAACATGGCTAACAAACATTGGTGGGGTTGTCTAATTGAGACAGCCATGTCAGAAGCAGGGCCTAATCTGTGTTTAAAGGCCCAGTCCAGTCAAAAATATATTATATATGTTTCCACACTATAAGTTTGGAATAATACTATAATGCCATTTTAGTTTAAGAGTTGTTTGAAAAGACCCCCTGAAATATCTGGGATGGAGTTTTGGCCTTCCATGGTGACATCACCATGCAGTAAATTAGTTAGACCAATAAGAAAGAGAGTTCCGAACATATAATTAGGAATTTGAATACAAATTGAACAGGATCTTTATGGTTCCAAACCTCGCTGCCAATAACAGATAGTTCAGTGTCACTCCCCACTCGGACCACTCCGACAGTCCTAGCGAAATACTTGAGAAATTTGCCATTGTTTCTTTATAATTGTTTGAATTGAAAACAATCACAGGAAGGTGTTTAATTGTTAATCAGAAATTATTTGATTTAATTGAAATGATTTGAATTATTAGATTTTTTTAAACGGCTTCATTGGCCTTTTAAGCAGAGGGTGGGTGGGGAGGAGGTGGCTGGTAGCAGGAGGTTAAACCATCAGGACTCCTCCCAGGGTTAATCTATTATCCAGCACCAGCTGCCACACATCCCCCCCCCCTGCCCCCACCACACCAGCCATTTACAAGCGGCGCCATACTTGGCCTACTGCTCGCTGTGCGCTCGGCTAAGCCACTGGGACCATAGCACCGGGCATCTCGGTGTACCCTACTGGGGAGCATCCAGGCCCAGGGATCAGGACACAGGTAGTGTGTCACGGAAGATAAAGCCGCTGTGATGGAGGACACGCAGCGGGGACCTCCAAGACTCAGTGGGATTTGCCTCAGGGTCCTGTGAGGGATAGCTACTATGTTGCAAGGTGAGCTTCCGAACATTGAAAGACCATGAAAACCTGGTCTGTTCTCTTTCTTTGCAACATTTTGAATTTATATTTCATCAAGTCCCCGACAGAACTGTCCCGCCCCTGAAATGTTGTCTTGGAAGGTGACTGTAGGTTCATGGGTTCAACTTGGTACCGTCCTTCAGGCTTTGCTCCGTCTTGACACCTTGGCAAAGGATGACAAATGGCCACAGCCCTTCCTGGACAGGCCTCTTACCCAGCAGGCCTATAAAACCCCATTAACCCACTTCCTCCGTTGCTGCATTTAAGACGCCAATTGTTTCTTATGTGGTTTCCTCTTCTTCGTCTGCACTGATAGAACAAAAAAAAATATCTAATTCCCAGCTGGCATCCACCAAATTGCATTTACAGATCAGTGCAGATGAATGAGAGGGAACATAGGGAGGAACAGAAGTGAACAGCCCTGAACAAACAGGAAACTGAGGTGACAAGGTTCCCTATGACCTGGACCATCTATGGTCTCCACTCCATTTGCCTGCATGAATAGTCACATGATACTTGGAAGCTTATAATTATAAGGCCCTGATAGATTGTGTTCAGATTTGTATTGGTGTTACTCGCATACTCTTGCTAAATAACAAAAGGCAAGGACAGCAGGTTAATGGCAGCTTTACTCAGCCATTGTTGTGGTAGTCATAGATACATGTGCGTTGTGAGCCTGTAACAAAATTTAACATGTTCATATCACATGACTGATTCACTGATTTCTCTCAAGTTATCAAGTAAGTAACAGTTAGTTTTTCAATTAGGGCAATAAAGCAACATTCTAAAACTGTGGTAGTCATAGATAGTTGAAGTCATAGATAGTTGAAGTCAGAAGTTTACATACACCTTAGCCAAATACATTAAAACTCAGTTTCACAATTCCTGACATTTAATCCTAGTAAAAAATTCCCTGTCATTAGGTCAGTTAGGATCACCATTTTATTTTAAGAATGTCCAATATCAGAATAATAGAAGAGAGAATTATTTATTTCAGCTTTTATTTCTTTCATCCCATTCCCAGTGGGTCAGAAGTTTACATACACTCAATTAGTATTTGGTAGCATTGCCTTTAAATTGTTTAACTTGGGTGAACGTTTTTGGTGGCCCTCCACAAGCTTCCCACAATAAGTTGGGTGAATTTGGCCCATTCCTCCTGACAGAGCTGGTTGTAACTGAGGTTTATAGGCCTCCTTGCTCGCAAACGCTTTTTCAATTCTGCCCATACATTTTCTATGGGATTGAGGTCAGGGCTTTGTGACGGCCACTCCAATACCTTGACTTTGTTGTTCTTAAGCCATTTTGCCACAACTTTGGAAGTATGCTTGGGGTCATTGTCCATTTGGAAGACCCATTTGCAACCAAGCTTAACTTCCTGACTGATGTCTTGAGATGTTGCTTCAATATATCCACAATTTTCCTACCTCATGTTGCCATCTATTTTGTGAAGTTTTGGAGCAGTGGATTCTTGCTTTCTGAGCGGCCTTTCAGGTTATGTCTCTATAGGAATCGTTTTACTGTGGATATGGATACCTTTGTACCCGTTTCCTCCAGCATCTTCACAAGGTCCTTTGCTGTTGTTCTGGGATTGATTTGCACTTTTCGCACCAAAGTACGTTCATCTCTAGGAGACAGAGCGCGTCTCCTTCCTGAGCGGTATGACGGCTGTGTGGACCCATGGTGGTTATACTTGCTTACAATTGTTTGTACAGATGAACGTGGTACCTTCAGGCATTTAGTAATTGCTCCCAAGGATGAACCAGATTTGTGGAGGTCTAAAAAAAAAAATGTTGAGGTCTTGGCTGATTTCTTTTGATTTTTCCATGATGTCAAGCAAAGAGGCAATGAGTTTGAAGGTCAGCCTTGAAATACAGCCACAGGTACACCTCCAATTGACTCAAATTATGTCAATTAGCCTCAGAAGCTTCTAAAGCCATGACATCATTTTCAGGAATTTTCCAAGCTGTTTAAAGGCACAGTCAGCTTAGTGCATGTAAACTTCTGACCCACTGGAATTGTGATACAGTGAATTATAAGTGAAATAATCTGTCTGTAAACAATTGTTGGAAACATTTCTTCTGTCATGCACAAAGTAGATGTCCTAACCGACTTGCCAAAACTATAGTTTTTTAACAAGACATTTGTGGAGTGGTTGAAAAACGAGTTTTAATGACTCCAACCTAAGTGTATGTAAACTTCCGACTTCAACTGTACATGGATAAACTGGTAGTTATATCACGACTGATTCACTCTTATGTCTCTCAAGTTGTAAGTTAAGTAATAGAGTGATTTCAATTAAGGCAATAAAGCAACATTGCTGAAAGATACTAGGCTACTTTTTAGAAAGGTTACCATTCACGCAACACCTTACACAGAAGTGAAACTGCCTACAACAGACTTCTTAAATCACAGACTTTCACTAGCTAGCACAGTTCCCACAGCGTCCATTGCGCAAGAATAGCATTCACACTTCCTTTTCCTGTGGGCTTGTGAGAAACCTCATATGAGACCACAGAGTTCCACATCACCCCGGCTTGTCCAGTTTCAGGAAACTGAGGTGACAAGGTTCTCTATGACCTGGACCATCTATGGGCTTGTCCCACCAGCTGCAGACACCGTGGCCTTTGGATGGGTTGTCATCCGAGATGAGGGGGGGGGGGTGACCTCACTCAATAGGGCCGGGACAATACCAGTATCTTTATTTAACTAGGCAAGTCAGTTAATAACAAATTCTTATTTACAATGACGGCCTACGCCGGCCAAACCCGGACGACGCTGGACCAATTGTGCACCGCCCTATGGGTCTCCTAATCACGGCCGGATGTGATATAGCCTGGATTCGAACCAGGGACTGTAGTGACGTCTCTTGCACTGAGATGCAGTGCCTTAGACTGCTGCGCCATTCGTGATACTCGTAATTAGTATCGTGGCAAGGAAACAAACAAGAAGCGGATTGGCACATTTATTTATTGTCCGAGCTATATTGAACAACGGGTATTTACTCATGCTCCGAGTGCATTCTTCAACAACATGGGTAGCTAGTAATTCTTCGTGGCTAGCTAGTTATCCAGTTAACCCTACTGACTTACTGTGGCTTTGGGACTTACTCACTGAACTGTCTTCAAGCCAGGACAATGGCAATAGAGACGAAACAATACACAAAGCAACCATTTTACTTCACAACTATCAGCTAGCTCTATGAGAATCATAATAACAGGCAAAAATTGTATTTTCCCCCCACATGGTTTACATATTTTTTTGCATACTTTCCATTGAAGCTTACACGCTTCAATGCATACTTCAACATATGTACAAACGGAATAAAGCATTCAAGAAGGGCCCTCTGTGCTCCGTTTCGCAAACTTTGATTTGGACTCATACTCCGATCCTCCCGTGATCTAATTTGCGTGCTTGGAGCACAGTAGTATGCATTTTGAGAAAAAAAATACACACAACAGGTTTTTAAAAAGGACCAGAGTATGGTCTGCTTTGTGTTACAATTTTTGACATGGAAAAAAAATATTCATTACTGGTATCATCACAGCCCTTGTTGAAAACACTGTTCTAATGGACCAGTGGAACGTAAATGTATCGGGGGACCCACATTTTTGTTGTGGTAGTGAGGTGGTTTAGGTACTTTGATGTTCCAAAAGTTGTCAAAGTTAGTGACGGCTGTGTTTCCGTGTTATTTTCATCCCAATAAACGTGGATAGAGCTCAACCACCAAGTGAAATGCCGAATATTTCAGCTTTGTAGCCAAGAGGAGGTCCGTAGTGACAAACTCCAAAAGCTCTGGAGGAAAGTGCTCTGTAAATGTACACCACAGTTCTCTAAACAAGCTGCTCAGTTAGTGGCACAACAGCAAAGACTACACAGAGCATTACAATATCGCTCACTGGACTGTTTTCACTCAGGGGGAAACAGTCTCTCTGTGTGGTGTATGGAAACAGTCTTTTAGTTCAGGTACCTTTGCTTCTTGGATACAGGAACAATGGTGGACATCTTAAAACAAGTGGGGACAGCAGCCTGGGATAGGGACAGATTGAATATGTCCAGAAACACTCCAGCCAGCTGGTCTGCACATGTTCTGAATGCC
The DNA here is from genome assembly GCF_018296145.1 of Oncorhynchus tshawytscha. Classification (NCBI taxonomy): domain Eukaryota; kingdom Metazoa; phylum Chordata; class Actinopteri; order Salmoniformes; family Salmonidae; genus Oncorhynchus; species Oncorhynchus tshawytscha. Next base: position 1,420,675 of record NW_024609827.1, read on the forward strand.
GGCAGCCTTGGGTGGGGGGGGTAAACACGCTTAAAATGGCTTACTCACGTCGGCCACGGAGAACGAGAGCTCACAGACCTCGGGGGTGGCCTATGTCACTAGCACCGTGTTATTCTCAAAGCGGACGAAGAAGGTGTTTAGCTTGTCCGGGAGCGAGACAGTGTCGGCGACGTGGCTGATTTTCCCTTTATCATACGTGATTGTCTGGAGTCCCTGACACATACGTCTCATGTCTGAGCCGTTGAATTGCCACTCCACTTTGTCTCCGTACTGACGTTTTGCCTGTTTGATTGCCTTATAGAGGGAATAACTCAACAGCAACACGGAACACGTCCCCAGCACGTGTGATAAAAACAGTCTTGAAGCATGGATTCCAATTGGTCAGACCAGCGTTGAGTAAACCTTAAACGGGAAGTACCCTAGTTTCTGCCTATAGGAAGGGAACAGAGTCGTGATCTGATTTGCCGAAGGGAGGGCAGGTCTCTTAGCCATCCTGGAAGGACGAGTGACAATGGTCGAGAGTTTTTGAAGCACTGCAGGCGATGTGTTGATAGAACTTTGTAAGCGTTTCCCTTTTAGATTATCTTTATTAATAACCAAAATTTCAGTTAAATCGTTCAGCACTACAGCCTACATTTTCAATACATTTCGGTAGAAATATGTAAGGCTGCAACAGCAAATCTGTAAAAGTCATGGGGCACAGCTAAGTTTAAAGCTAAGTATTTAAGCTGCCACCATGTGACCATTGTGTTTCAATTCAGAAATGAGAGGGTATTGACTATACATGTGAAGGTCTCTCCCCTGGAGAGTCAGAATGTACATAGTGGGCCCTGATATTACAACAGATATGTGGAAAAACTGTGTCCACACCACATTGGACATTTATTTACAGCGTAAATATGTATGGTATTTATTTGTAATGACCATTTAATTTACTTCACTTCCTTCCTCCTATGGAAATTCCCAAACGGACTCATACCCTGCGCACATGACTGTACATATGATTTACTTGGTCTAATTAACTTCTATTTATTTTAGTTTTCATTTGACCTGCTCTGTTATAATTTCAGCGTAAAGTGAAAATAAATCAATAAACTATCACTGTGAAATTCCAAAAGAATGCCAAAACCCTGTTCATCAACTATTCCTCACTGCTACACAGAGTCGTCACACACACAGGGCCCGTTGAACAGCTGAGAGGCCAATGCCGTTGGAGCACCGGGTGTGACGGATCCAAATGTGTGTGGCACGTGGTGATCTTGTGCAAGGTCCCATCATCCCACCCGCATCGCTTGGCAACAGGGCCACAATCGCAACAGAACTACATTACCCATCCAGGTGCGTGGGGATGTTAATACCACACTGAGCCATTTTCCACTGTGGAGGCCTCATGCAAGCGAGGAAGGCTTTGAGGGAAATGCTTGGGAGCCAAACGGCTAGGCCTAATCTGTGTCATGCCTGCGGCCTAGCGCCTGGGAGCAGAGGAGGGGAGAAAGCACACACGTCTGGTGTTGGGGGAGGATATTAGCAGGAATGAATGGAATTCTCTATGGTCATGCCATGGCTGCAAGCCAGGAGACTCCTGTTCCCCTGTGACATTAACTTTTTTTTTTTAAACAGACCTTAGCTCAACAAGTAAGATTCCATTTCAAACTTGCCAAATATCTCATTAGTAAGCAAAAACACAGGGCAGTAAAGTAAGAATGAAAGACAGAGGAATCCCTTTCCAAACACTGCCTTTGTTCCAATAACATCACTCCTCTTGTTAAGCTGCATCAATGGGAGTTAGCGCTTGAATATCCTCCATTCTGAGAGGCATTCCTGAATCCTGACAAGCCACGTCCTGTCTCTGTTCAGTCTGCTTGTGAAGAGTGGGGTGTACGCCTGTGATGCAACAGCCCTGTTGTGAGGTATGTTTTGAGTCAGGGTGGCCCTGGGAGAGAAGATGCCTCATGCAATAAACACACCGAGCCAGTCGGGGAAATGGGAGTTGTCAGGCAGCAAAAAATAAAACACGGAGAACAGAGAACATACCAGACATATCCTCAGTAATAGGAGTCGCCGCCTCCCTTTCTGCAGATTCCTTATGAAGAATAGACCTCCTAAACTCAACCATTATGAAGAAGTAGACACGGAAAAGAGCACCTTCATTTCCCTGAGATTGGGCCTCAAGTCTTAAATATGTCAGTGTTGTAAGTCATTGTGTGAAATGGATCATTATGGATAGGCACCTCAAATGTAATAATGATCATGGGCTTGGTCCTATGATGAGAGTTGTTCCAAAGTGACTGACTGATAGGAATGATGATCCTATCCTGGCTCTGAGCTGCATTCATTTGCTGCAGTAAGAGGGCGGGGCCTGTTAACGTTTGGCTTGGCATGCCTGCACAGTGGAGCATTCTGAAAGGTAAGCAAGAAACCACACTTAACAATACTACCCCTCCCCAGGACATCCACAACGAGTGTGGTCACAATATTTAACGTATCATTAAACAAAGGGGAAAACAACACGTGTTACACAATATCTTGATTGAATTGAGGCTTATAAAAGTAAAGGTTTTCTGAAAGTGGGTGAGGCAAGTACAGTTAATGGCAGTCTAACATAAAGCATTTATTATTGTGTTGTTATGGTATTAGTTAATATTATTGTTATTATTATGTTATTATGATATGTTATTATGTTGTATGGATGTATAGATGTCAGATAGTCAAACATGAGGCATATTATTATAATTGTGTTAATATGTTATGGTATTAATTACTATTATTGTTATTATGTTGTTATTATGATATGTTATTATGTTGTATGGATGTATAGATGTCAGATAGTCTAACATGAGGCATATTATTATAATTGTGTTAATATGTTATGGTATTAATTACTATTATTGTTATTATGTTATTATGATGTTATTATGATATGTTATTATGTTGTATGGATGTATAGATGTCAGATAGTCTAACATGAGGCATATTATTATAATTGTGTTAATATGTTACGGTATTAATTACTATTATTGTTATTATGTTATTATGATGTTATTATATGATGTTATTATGTTGTATGGATGTATAGATGTCAGATAGTCTAACATGAGGCATATTATTATAATTGTGTTAATATGTTATGGTATTAATTAATATTATTGTTTTATGTTATTATGATGTTAGTCTAACATGAGGCATATTATTATAATTGTGTTAATATGTTATGGTATTAATTAATATTATTGTTTTATGTTATTATGATGTTACCGACTATTATGTTGGCCTCTGCCCAAATTAAAAACAACCCTTGTTTAAATAAAAAAAATCCATTTGAACACCAGATAAAAAAAGGTGATGCTTATTTTGTGTGAGAGTGAGGATGCACAAGAGAAGACGCAGTGGTAAAATGGAGTCTCCATCCTTTCAACGGCTGGCCGATAAGACCAATAGCATTTCACAATATTTTTGACGGTATTTTTAGTTTCTGAATAATACAAGTTCTAGATTTGCTTTATGAGTAGTGAGTGATCCTAGGGGTGAGCAACGCACATTCTAGGTGATTTCAATGGGTCTTTCTCCATTCTGATTATGTTATACTGTTTAAATCAAATTTAAACCAAAAAGAAAATCAGCATTTATCAATTTTCGGGACACTCATTTGAGATTATTTCCACACTACCGCGTAGCATACTACCAGATACCCATACACTTCCAGTCACTGCGTTAATGTTACTTAGCATTGGCTAGCAAAACTACCTCTAACTTTCTTCATACTTGAACACAAGACATAAAAATGGTATCCACGAGTTCATTTGACTCTGGTGAACTAACTATCCCCTTTTTGTTCCTCAACTCCTCAAATTGCAGGAAAAGCAGAAGCTACTAAAAACGAGAGTATCAATGAACATTGATTCTGGAAAATGTATGCTCAGTTTGACGATCTCAGCATTGCGATACCACATAGCGCTAGCAGCTTTTTAGCCAAAGACTGTTACACTAGCTGTCTAGTCTGTTGTATAAATGTGCAATGAGCATTAAAAAAAGAAAATTATTATATAAGGAATGGGCAAGTCATTCTCATTCAGAAATAAGGTAGGTCACTTGATTTCAACATCTGAACAAAGTGGACAGGCCTAGCATGCCGTTCAAACCGTTGGAGACGGACAGAGGGGTGTGTACAATTCAACTGTTCTACCTTGTTAGTTAGCAAATAGTTAAAAGTTTGTTAGACTTTAAATATAAAGATTAGCTCGCTACTCACTAGCATGTGGGGTCGTGTTTAAGAGATTGTTTATGAGACCTTGCTGTGTTAATTTTCTATAACGCCTCCTACAGAAAGGAGTGAAATTATTAGTGAAATGTGGTTAAATTTGTAACAAAAAGTGAATTTTAATTGACTGCCTTGAAAGCCAGATCACTGATGATTGCAAAAAAAAGCAGGTTAAACTATTTTGATAAAATAATACAATTATTAGTGGGTCGTGTGATGGTGGAAGACTTATATTTTGCCTAGGTATAATTTCACAAACCCCGAATTCATTAGATTATTGCTAACGGTTTGAAATGTAATTTACCTTTAAATTATTGAACAACAAAGCTTAGAGAAAACATGTATTTATAAAAATTAGGGAGGTGATACACTGAGCAAAAATATAAAACATGTAAAGGGACAGTCCCATGTTTCATGAGCCAAAATAAAAGATCCCAGAAATGTTCCATACGCACAAAAAGCTTAATTTTCTCAAAAATGTTGTGCACAAATGTATTTACATCTGTTAGCGAGCATTTCTCCTTTGCCAAGATACCCCAATTCAATTGACCTGTGTTGCATATCAAGAAGCTGATTAAACAAGATGATTATTACACAGGTGCACCATGTGCTGGGGACAATAAAAGGCCACTAAAATATGCAGTTTGTCCCAAAACAAAGCTACAGATGTCTCAAGTTGAGGGAGTATGCAATTGGTATGCTGACTGCTGGAATGTCCACCAGAGCTGTTGCCAGATAATATAAAGTTAATTTGTCTACCATAAGCCGCCTCCAGCAGACAACAATAACAATTGTATTTTATCGGTCAGTTTGAATGCATAGAGATACTGTGACAAGGCCCATTGTCGTGCCATTCACCCGCCGCCATCACCTCATATTTCAGCATGATAATGCACAGCCCCATGTCACAAGGATCTGTACATTATTCCTGGAAGCTGGAAATGTCCCAATTCCTTCATGGCCTACATACGCAGACATGTCATTCAATGAGCATGTTTGGGATGCTCTGGTTAGACGCGTGCGACAGCATGTTCCAGTTACAGCCAATATCCAGCAACTTTGCACAGCCATTGAAGGGGTGTGAGACAACATTCCACAGGCCAATATCAACAGCCTGGTCAACTGTAAAGGAGATGTGTCACCCTGCATGAGACAAATGGTGGTCACACCAGATACGGACTGTTTTTCTTATCCACGCCCATACATTTTTTTAAGGTATCTGTAATCAACAGATGCATATCTGTATTCCTAGTCATGTGAAATCCATAGATTAGGGCCCAATTAATTTATTTCAATTGACTGATTTCCTGACATGAACTGTAACTCAGTAAAAACACTTAAATTGTTGCATATTGCATTTAAATTTTTGTTCAGTGTATATAAATAGATATTCACCCATAAATTGGAGAAAATAATCAGCCAGCCCTAGTAGGAACCAACGTTTTGGTCAGTGTTTCCCAGGGGACCCTTTAGTCTTCTTCCTAAAAATGTATTATTTTACTTCATGTAGCTAACATATTCATGCTTTGCCTATTCCTCTTTGATTTAGAATATACTTGCACAGACAACATGATGATTGAGGCCTACACCAGCAATGGTATCAGGCTGTATTAGCTACGACTCAGTACATTTATTAGCTAGCCAGCTGATTAGCATTAGCAGCTAAAACTATTTAATTTAGCCACAACTTGCTTCGAAAAAAATACAAAACTAGCCGTTTTCAGATTGTAAGATACACAAACTAATAGTGTAATTATAGAACGCTTGTGGATTTATATTAGGAAGCAAAGTGTAAAGCAAAGCAAAGTGCAATGACTATGCAGACTGAAGACAACTGCAAGTGGTTTCGTGGTCAAGCAACAACTACAATCCTTGAGTGACAGGAGGCGGGACTTAGCGAGAGAGAGTAAGAGCGATGACTCAAGTAGCGGGTTTGGAACTGGCAAAGATAAACTAGCGCTGCTCCCAAGGGTGCATGCTGGAAATCAAGTCGCAGCAGAATCCTATGCAGATACTCACCACTGACTGCAAATAGTAATTCATATTTTTATACCGTCTTATCCTCCATGGAGTTGGCTGTAATAGCCCTGTTGTCCGAGTGGCAATGGGGCAATAAACACCTGCACAGCAGTCTCCTTCTCCCACTGACCTTGGCAGCGAATTCACTCAGCTACAGTTCTTGCTGCTCAGGTGCACAGGAATCTGGGCTCTCCCTGGGTATACTAATGGGAGAAGGCCACTTCAAGCATATCAATTTAATAACGCCATCGATATACAACACACAGGTTGGTGGTTGTAAAAGTGTGTACATGTGTTTATTAACACAGAACATTCACAAGACCTGAATTTCAAAGAAAATTGTTGGTGAAGCAAACTGCAATTCATCAACATCTGCTATTCAGCAATTGTTCAAGGGGACTTTTAGGCTAAATATGTGATGTGGCCACTGGAATTAGGGGAGTGGAGTAGAGGCTGCCAGAAAGTTACAGCGTGAACTTGATGCACTGGTCAATATTAGAGGGTGATGCGCGGTCAATATGTCTGTCACTGATAATGAGGGGCAGATCACACGGTTGCTCTTCAGTGAACTAGCTAGACTCCCAGACGCTCAAGCCCTTGACCAATGTATTTGCTGAGATCAAACTTTGCTTTGTCAGTGCCAGAGTAATAAATATATGAACCTTGGTGGATATCAAAGGTCCAATACGCTTATCTTAAAATTAACATGGAGGTGTAAAAGGATGGGAGGACTGAAAAACCACAAACCTCCACTAAGGTATTTAGCCTGTTGGGCAGATGACAGCCTCCTTTTGACAGAGTAGAATCTTCATGGTTTGTGTTAAGTAGGACAAGACGTGGGCAAAACATTTGCTACAGGAAAACTAAAATAAGTATTTTTCTAGGACAACTTTGAACAACCTCCCCATTTGAAAACACTTTTACCCATTTTGTGTAGACTGAACACAACCCTGATGTGTTGGATCAAACCAAAACCACAGAGACACAGGTCAGTCTCATGGACTTCCCTGTCACAAATCATGTGTAGGGCTTTGGGGACTGTTCATTATGCTAGGGTGTCATTTGGCGGTCCTGGTTGAGTTCCAAAAGGACCATTCACACACAGGCCAAGGCTGAACCAAACAAGCCCAGAGGTTAGGCAGGTAAATGTGTAGCTTAGGCTAGAGGAGGATTGGTCTTGGACAGTCAAAACCGAGTTGTGGCACTTGCTGATCATAGCTCCGAGGACAGCAACAGTCTTACATTATAGTAATTTTGCAGACGCTCTTACTCAGAGCAATTAGGGGTAAGTGCCTTGCTCAAGGGCATAACGAGAGATTTTCACCTAGTCAGCTCGGGGAATCGAACCAGCGACCTTTAAGTTACTGGACCAATGCTCTTAACCGCAAGACTACCTGCCGCCCTACATCTTTTCGGGAGCAGACACACTGGGGTGTAATCTCATTACTGACGTCAATGAAATGCCAAGGGAAGAGAATCCTCTCATTGTGTTGGAGGACTGCAGCCAAAAGGCCAGGTTGGACTGCGTGTCTGGATTGGGGCAGATTGTGTGTGTGGGGGGGGGGAACTGTGAGCAGCCTCGGTGAGCCATGGTGCATAATAGTAAAGACTGTTTCACAAGTTGGGTCCTGATATAAAACATGAGGAATTCTGGCACTGAGAAAAGGTTGCTTGGCTTGTTATTCATTCTGAAAAATAACAAGTAGCCTAGTAGGTTAAATTAATAACTTTAGCCTCAAATTGGAACAGTCCTCAACCTGGAAAGTATAAACCTGAGGTTGAGCCCCATCACCTGATTCTGAACACCAGTCCTTAGGCTCAACCTGGAGATGGTTACATTTGTATAACAGCTCTGACAAACAAAAAAGTAAACAATACCTGATAGGACAGAAGAAACGACAAAAATAGGCAACTGGTTTCTTTAACAAACACAATCTTTTTGAGTTGCACTGTTTGTAATCTGAGACCAAGCACTGAGTCACTGTAGATACAGTCCAATAAACCGTACATTCACCTCTGTAAGAGAATATTAACCAGGCAACAGTTCAGAAACCACTGTTTAGTGTTGAGGTTTCAGGAACAAGGAATTGTAATGAAGGTATTGGTTATTTCACAATGTATATGCACAAGGTATCATTACTTGTAATATAAGTAGGTAGGCTAACTAGGTTTATTGGTTAATGAAAGAGAGAGAGAGCATGTTAAAATAACTTTAGAATTGATTCATGGAAATGTTGCCGTTTGCTGTCATTTCATTGTTCCAAATGATTGACTAACGTTACTAGGCCATCTCATTTTCAGAACTAGTCAGCTAGTTATCTGTCTACCGTACATACCTAGCATAACTAGGATTACAAGTAATGGATCATTGCACATAGATTGCACGGGTTGTGACCACTCTTACTGTCATATAACTTGTTATCAAATCTATCAATTTAACTTACCCCATTCCAGAAAGTCTGTCACGTGCTTCTCCCGTTTTAAAGGAGAGTTGCTGCATTCGTTGTACAAACATATCAATATATCCAGAAGGGTCTCGACGCTCAGTGAACTTGCATTATTTGGAGTTCCGTCCACTAGCAATTGCTCCAACTTCTTCAGGCGCACCTTCGCTGACATTTTTCTATCAATTAGCTACCACTCCCTTCGCCGAAGAATCGCTCCCCGAGTTAGTATGGGAGAAGAAATCGAGCTAACCCTGCCCCCTTCAAGCGCAACCGAAAAATACTTATTTGGCCAATTTTGGAGCACTGAAGTCCCAGTCTCCAACTTGCTATCTAGACGTGTACTAGTAGCTAGCTAGCTAAAAAAATAAGACCGACATGTTGTATAGAAAATGCTTTGTTTTTAGCGTCGCCCCTGTGTTCCCTTCACTCAGACTCGAGGCCCAGTGCGTCCCATTTGCTTTAATCCCGACAAATCTGTACTTTCTACCTAGAAAATGGGATGTCGGGTTTCCCCCAGTTGAATCTCAGGTTGACCGGTCGTCCATTCTCTCCTTCGGATTATCTGCTCGCTCGCATGCCCGATATATGTTCTTCAACACTGCTAAATAGAGGTATGTCCACCAAAATTGGGGAGTGGCTGTCTTTTCGTAGATGAATCCTTTTTTCTTACTAGCTTCTACGAGTAGCTAGCTGGTGTCTCTCACTATTGAGCGTAATATGGCAAAATTCGTGTCCAGCCTTGTCTCTCCCTACCTTGCAAAAGAATCCAGACCGGGGACTATGGAGTACCCGCCTACCCACACCGGAAACGCTATGGATAGGTGACGTCATTCGATGATTGACAGACACTGGGAGTAAACTGGCACTGAGCTCACCAGCAGAACACCATCATTATTATAATATCGATGTGTGGACAACACTTACCGGCACATATATTAGATAAAGAAGTTGAAGGATGTGTGTTAAAGGCATACCATACCAAAAATGAACGATATATATGTGTGAATGTGCAAATAGACAATTTCACTACAATCTTTCTACCATTAGTGTTTATGCTTTGGGAATTGCTAAACATTTTTAGTATTTGAATGACAGGACAAAAACATAATGAATAATGTCATCATCCTCATCATCATTATCCTATAGCTGTGTGGTTGACTGGAGAGTATAATGGTATGGTTGATGGAGAGGGAGAAGAGGACTATGGATTGTTGGATTCATGATGGGGTGGTAGTGGTGGAGGAGGAGAGGGATAGGACATGTTAGGATGGTAGTGGTGGAGGAGGAGAGGGACAGCACATGTAGGTTGGTAGTGGTGGAGGAGGAGAGGGATAGGACATGTTAGGATGGTAGTGGTGGAGGAGGAGAGGGACATGTTAGGATGGTAGTGGTGGAGGAGGAGAGGAACATGTTAGGATGGTAGTGGTGGAGGAGGAGAGGGATAGGACATGTTAGGATGGTAGTGGTGGAGGAGGAGAGGAACATGTTAGGATGGTAGTGGTGGAGGAGGAGAGGGACAGGACATGTTAGGGTGGTAGTGTTGGAGGAGGAGAGGGACAGGACATGTTAGGGTGGTAGTGTTGGAGGAGGAGAGGGACATGTTGGGGTGGTTCCATAAAAATGGAGCTCTATAGGAGAAAGCCCTGCCTCCAGCTGTTTGCTTAGAAATTCTAGGGACAATTAGGAGGCCTGCGTCTTGTGACCGTAGCGTACGTGTAGGTATGTACGGCAGGACCAAATCAGAGAGATAGGTAGGAGCAAGCCCATGTAATGCTTTGTAGGTTAGCAGTAAAACCTTGAAATCAGACCTTGCCTTGACAGGAAGCCAGTGTAGGGAGGCTAGACCTGGAGTAATATGATTTTTTTTAAATTGTTGACTTTTTCCACATTTTATTACGTTACAGCCTTATTCTAAAATGTATTAAATTGTTTTTATCCCTCATCAATCTAAACACAATAACCCATAATGACAAAGCGAAAACAGGATTTTATCATTTTTAGCAAAGGCACATGACAGCTTGCTTAAATGCCAAGATTTACGTCTGGAGGAAACCTGGCACCATCCCTACGGTGAACCATGGTGGTGGCAGCATCATGCTGTGGGGAAATTTTTCAGCAGCAGGGACTGGGAGACTAGTCAGAATTGAGGGAAAGATTAATGAAGCAAAGTACAGAGATCCTTGATCAAAACCTGCTCCAGAGTGCTCAGGACATCAGACTGGGGTGAAGGTTCACCTTCCAACAAGATAATGACCCTAAGCACACAGCCAAGACAATGCATGAGTAGCTTCGGGACAAGTCTTTGAATGTTCTTGAGTGCCCCAGCCAAAGCCCGGACTTGAACGCGATCGAACATCCCTGACAGAGCTTGAGAGGATCTGCAGAGAAGAATGGGAGAAACTCCCCAAATACAGGTGTGCCATGCTTGTAGCGTCATACCCAAGAAGCCTCGAGACTGTAATCACTAACAAAGGTGCTTCCACAAAGTACTGAGTAAAGGGTCTGAATACTTATGGAAATGTGATATTTCAATTTTATTTTCTCTATTTTTTGTGAAAAATAAATAAAAACTTGCTTTTGCTTTGTCATTATGGGGAATTTAGTGTAGATTGATAAAGGAACAAAAACAATTCCATCCATTTTAGAATAAGGCTGTAACAAAATGTGGAAAGAGTCAAGGGGTCTGAATACTTTCCGAATGCACTGTATGTATGCATGTACTGTACGTGTGTATATTCAGGTAACTGCCAAAATAATGGAAACACTTCAGTATTTGAGGGATACAAAGTCTAATGAATGCAGGGGCTTCCACACAGGTGTGGTTCCTCAGTTAAGTAGTGTCCCTTTCCTGCACTCAAATGACTAAATCTTCCTCTAGTGGCCTCATGGGTGGAATGTTATTATAATTTTCAAAAAGTCATGATTAATCGACATTATACAATTTAAAAAATATACACTACAGTTCAAAAGTATGGCGTCACTTAGAAATGTCCTTGTTTTTGCTTTTCTTTCAAAAACAAAGCAATTTCTAAGTGACCCTAAACGTTTGAACGGTAGTGTATATCGTGTCAAACGGTTTTGTTATATTTCAGTCTTCTGTGATCTATATAAAATTGAATATCGGGATGCAAATTCAACATTGAATTAATTTCAACTCTATATCTGACATGGTACAGCCCATAACCATGTGTGTGATGAGGTGTATACTTTCGTTTCAAAGTAGATTTGTTTAATACAATGAAGAAACACTCGGTGTGACCCTGATTTAGCCCATTGCAGTAATTATTATGCAATTAACATCCCATCATGCATAGGGCCATGTATAAAATGCCAGGCAGGCCATTATGTTGTCTACCTTGGCTATGCCCCCATAGGATGAAACTTCCCCAATCCAGAGGGTACAAGTGGTCACTGAATGGTTTAGTAAGCATGAAAACAATGTAAGCCAAATGCCATGGCCATCTCAGTCACCAGATCTCAGTTGAACACTTATGGGAGACTGGTGGAGCGCCTGAGAGCGTTTTCCAACACCATCAACAAAACACCAAATTATGGCATTTCTTGTGGAATAACTCCAATAGAGTTCCAGACTATTGTAGAATAAATGCCAAGGTGTATTGAAGCTGTTCTGGCAGGTGGTGGCCCAACGCCCTAGTAGGACAATTGATGTTGGTGTGTCCTTTATTTTGGCAGTTACCTGTATGTATATATGAAAGTATAGTGCACACACACACACCCAAACACACACACACACACACACACACACCCCCACACACACACCCAAACACACACACACACACACACACCCAAACACACGCACACACACACACACACACACACACCCACACACACCCAAACACACACACACACACACACAAAGAGCTACAGTGTAATCCTCATGGAAAAGTCCTATGGGAATCTCATGAGAGAAATCCCAACAGTCAATACATTACTAGACACAACATTACTGACAGGTTTATTGTCCGTTTGGAATGTGGAGTTAGCGTGTTGGATTAGTAAAATAATATTACCTGAAACACGGACAGACAATGATCGTGTTGTTTCTACATCATGTCTGAGCAATTTCATTTCAATCACTTGTGACTGGACATTTTTTCAAACAGCAACCAGAACAATGGAACCAATCCTCAAGCTATTCAGTCTTACAGTATTTGTATTCAACCAATGCATGCAATATTGTAACAAAAAGATTAGTCGGGTCTGAAACATTAAGAACAGGGAGGGAGAACAGCCCTAACTCGACCGGTGTTGCAGGAAGTTCCTGCCTGCTCGCCAGACATTCCTTCACTGACAGGGAGGGGAGGGGGGAGACCATGAGCACCAAAAGATCTGACTCAACATGCCCAGGCCTGAGGTTGAGCGTGTGTTTGTATGTCTGTGTTAGTGTACGTTGCATTATTGTGTTTTGGTTGTGGTGGTGGAGGGGGGATATCTCTCTGTGTCTGTGTGTGTGTGTGTGTGTGTGTGTGTGTGTGTGTGTGTGTGTGTGTGTGTGTGTGTGTGTGTGTGTGTGTGTGTGTGTGGGTGTGTGTGTGTGGGTGTTGTGTTGATGTGTGTTTGTAAATAGCCTTTTAAGGGCAAAAAGCTTGGTGGAAGTATTAGTGGAGCATCAGTCTTTG
>NW_024609828.1:375000-395000 GCF_018296145.1 Oncorhynchus tshawytscha
AGGGATGAGACTCCAGATACAATATGTGACTATTCTCAATGTGTAGACAGAGCTATGGATGCAAGGACTGGCCATCCTTTAGATCAATGACAGTTTTAACCATGTTTTCAGGATATACAGTGTTTGTTTATATAGACATATATAGACCTTTTATTCCCTTCTCTCAGCCAGAAACCCCACAGCTTCATCTCTAACCCACCATGACACACCTTCACTTCTATTTCATTCAGAAAGCTGTTCTAAATTGAGAGACAAATGTTTTCTAAATGCTCCGTAGACAAGGCGTCTTGGAGGTCATGGCTTCTGTGAGAAGAAGCCGTAATGGATGCAGAACACTGATCGACATCCCAAATGGCACCCTATTCCCTATATAGTGCACTACGTTTGTCCAGAGCCCAATTGGTGCCATTTGGGAAACCGCACACTGAGCTCACAAATCATTTCTAGCTCTGCTCCCCTCAGAGCCAATGTTCACCGGCAGACAGACAGCTAGCTTAAAGTAGTAGGCTGTGTCTCTGTCTGCCTGCAGTGGACCCAGGCAGCAGAACACGCCGCTCTACTTTTAACCCTCTAGCTGCTGTAGCACCCTATTCCCTTTATAGTGCATTCTATTTGACCAGGGTCCATGGCCAAAAGTAGTCCACTATATAGGGAATAGAGTGCAATTTGGTACGCAGCCTCTGTCTGCAGTGAACCCAGGCAGCAGCACGCATGTCTCTGTACCTTTACAACTAAAAGGGTTCTTTGTTTGTCCCCATAGATAACACTTTTTGGTTCAAGGTAGAACCCTTTGGAGTGAAAGAGGTTTTACTAAGAACTTGTTAGTGGTGAAAATGTTCCACATAGAACCTTAGTGGAAAGGTATTAGTGGAAGGGTTCCACTTGGAACCAAAAATAGTTATTTTCAAAGAGTTCTCCTATGGGGACAATGGATTAACCTTTTCTGGTTCTAGGTAGCACCTTATTTTCTTAAAGTGTACCCTGTCAGCCTCCAACACATCATCCCTGTCATACACACAAGTGTTTGGTTTTTCTAAACGAATGATAAAACCAAGCTTCAGTTCTTCAGGTGTTCAGGTGTTTATGATCAAACTCCCCCACTTGATTACAACTTAATAAAACAGAGCTTTATAAATGATTAGTGTCATGTGGATTCATTGATGAATGATTAATGTACTCATAAACACCACAGCACAAATGCATTAAATGCACAGAACCACGTAATCACTTTATTTGTATTTTCAGTGTAGACCAGCCCACTGAGCTACAGATGAACCAGTGTAGACCAGCCCACTGAGCTACAGATGAACCAGTGTAGACCAGCCCACTGAGCTACAGATGAACCAGTGTAGACCAGCCCACTGAGCTACAGATGAACCAGTGTAGACCAGCCCACTGAGCTACAGATGAACCAGTGTAGACCAGCCCACTGAGCTACAGATGAACCAGTGTAGACCAGCCCACTGAGCTACAGATGAATCAGTGTAGACGAAGGTTGAAAGTCATGCGTCCTCCGATACACAACCCAACCAAGCCGCACTGCTTCTTAACACAGCGCCATCCAACCCGGAAGCCAGCCGCACCAATGTGTTGGAAGAAACACCGTGCTCCTGGCAACCTTGGATAGCGCGCACTGTGCCCGGCCCGCCACAGGATTTCCCTACCGGCCAAACCCTCCCTAACCCGGACGACGCTAGGCCAATTGTGCGTCGCCCCACGGACCTCCCGGTCGCGGCCGGTTACGACAGAGCCTGCCGAGCTGCCCTTTCTGCATCACAGTGAGCTTCTCAGTAAAATCAGAAGGCCATGTCAGGTAACACACAACTAACTGGCTGAGAGAGACATCAGTGATCTGTAACAGAGATAGACATGATGTAAACTTGTAAAGAGGTTTGGGAGAAGTGGATTCACAGAAAACCAATTGCCATGAGTGTGATAAGTACTCTGCAGGTCTTTTGCAGGTATCAACTGACATGGTTTTGACAGATCCAAAATTGACACCAGAGCAGTTTGAAGTCTTTAGTGGAAAGACTAGCTTTGACAGAGACTGACTGAGGAGATATGAGAACCTGAACAAGAGATACACATTCGGAGGGACACACGGACGTGCGCGCGCACACACACACACACACACACACACACATACACAGACACGCACACGCATACACGCACACGCATACACGCACACACACAATACTAGACTTCAGATCTCTTGATGGAGTTAGAGAACAATCAGACAATATCTGATGTACTGTATTTTTCAATTATTTAGACGTTGGTCCCAAAAATATTTTGGGTGATTCATTGAAAACAATTATGTTTGCAAGCTTCACTTTCAGCTGATTCTGTTTTTATTCAGGAAACACGACAGGTATCAACTAGCTGCGGATTCAAACAAATCAAGTTTGAAAACATGGTACAGTACAGTACACAGTACGGATTTGATAGTCGAGAAATCCTATGTCCTATGAACGAGTCACATCCCCATTAGAATGACAAACAGTCACATTGAAACCATCAAGTTGTATTTCATATCACATCCCCATTAGAATGACAAACAGTCACATTGAAACCATCAAGTTGTATTTCATATCACATCTCCATTAGAATGACAAACAGTCACATTGAAACCATCAAGTTGTATTTCATATCACATCTCCATTAGAATGACAAACAGTCACATTGAAACCATCAAGTTGTATTTCATATCACATCTC
Source organism: Oncorhynchus tshawytscha (assembly GCF_018296145.1). Classification (NCBI taxonomy): domain Eukaryota; kingdom Metazoa; phylum Chordata; class Actinopteri; order Salmoniformes; family Salmonidae; genus Oncorhynchus; species Oncorhynchus tshawytscha. Next base: position 377,718 of record NW_024609828.1, read on the forward strand.
CATTAGAATGACAAACAGTCACATTGAAACCATCAAGTTGTATTTCATATCACATCTCCATTAGAATGACAAACAGTCACATTGAAACCATCAAGTTGTATTTCATATCACATCTCCATTAGAATGACACAGTCACATTGAAACCATCAAGTTGTATTCTATATCACATCTCCATTAGAATGACACAGTCACATTGAAACCATCAAGTTGTATTCTATATCACATCTCCATTAGAATGACACAGTCACATTGAAACCATCAAGTTGTATTATATATCACATCTCCATTAGAATGACACAGTCACATTGAAACCATCAAGTTGTATTCTATATCACATCTCCATTAGAATGACACAGTCACATTGAAACCATCAAGTTGTATTCTATATCACATCTCCATTAGAATGACACAGTCACATTGAAACCATCAAGCAACCTAAAGCTCAAGGTCATTAGCCACAGATAAAATTATGTCAAATCACGTTATCTGTACAATAGCTTTGATTGGACTGATCATGTCAACATCGTACTTTCAAAAACTTAGCTAGCAGTCATCATGAATCACGTCGACAATCTACTGGCAAATCCTTTTCAATTCTCGTCATATGAAGAGAAATAATGAAGAGAAATTATAGCTCATCGGCCATTGGATAGAAACAGGTAAGTTCAACAATGAATGGTTTGGAAGGAATCAGTGGCTAACTGCAGGCATGGATGTGTGGTCCCAAGTCTGGATTTAAGGGTCTCTTTTTCAAGCTTAAAATGATAAACATTCAACATTGGCCATGCCGTCAATCCAGCATGATTTCTGCTGCCCTCAAAACAACTGTTAACTCGGAACTGGGAAACCTGACTTCAGTGAGTTCAAGACAACTGGGAACTCGGGGAAAAAAACGAGCTCCGACTAGGAAATCGGTTTTGAACTGTCATCCAACTCAGATTTGTATGTCGGGACCTCGGGCCCCTTTCTAGAGCTACGACCTGAAGATAAATGAATCTTCATGATTCAACCTTGTTATTTTGAAAGTTCCCAGTTGTCTTGAAAGCACCATAAATCCAGGGAATGCCAGACTTTGATGACAAAGTTTGATGACAAAATCTGCCCACGAAGGACAGCCGCGCCCCCTTCCTGTTCAAGTGAGCACAGCACAAGGAGGTGAGTCCATAAATGTCTTGTATGCTGCTGCATAAACAATGTCATATGCCGGGGAGATATGTACAATAACTCAAGTACGCCTAATTGATCATCTGTAGATTTTATCAGTTGCACGCTGACCCTACAGGCTGGTGAGAATAGGTCGTCCATGTCAGTCAAACAGTATCTTAGTTTTCTTTTAGAGTTTGGTTCTCCATTCTTTCCGTGTTTACTCTCCACCATGTTTTTGTTTTGACTGTGTTGGTGGTGTTTTTCTATAAAATTCTATAGCCTTACAAGTTGTTTTGACTGTGTTGGTGGTGTTTTTCTATAAAATTCTATAGCCTTACAAGTTGTTTTGACTGTGTTGGTGGTGTTTTTCTATAAAATTCTATAGCCTTACAAGTTGTTTTGACTGTGTTGGTGGTGTTTTTCTATAAAATTCTATAGCCTTACAAGTTGTTTTGACTGTGTTGGTGGTGTTTTTCTATAAAATTCTATAGCCTTACAAGTTGTTTTGAGTTATTATCCAGTTTGGATGTTGTTGCCCACGAGGGAGCAGATCAACATACAAGTACTATTATTTGGTCAGTTTTAGGGACATGTAGAGACATAAGCTTTTTCACAAGACTTTCTGCACCGCCATCTTCAGTCCGCCATAACATCTCTCCCCAACACACAGTATTGGTCAGTGGTGATTTGGGCTAAATTGGAGCGGGTTCCAGTAATGAGGTAGTGCTCTTGTTTTGATTGGTAGAGGACTATGACTGGCAGGATGCCTAATTTTTATCCTCTCTCTCTCTCTCTCTCTCTCTCTCTCTCTCTCTCTCTCTCTCTCTCTCTCTCTCTCTCTCTCTCTGTTTTTACTCTAGTTCTCTGTTTTCCACCCCTGTCTCTCTCTGTTTCGTTCCCTCTTTCTTACTCTCACTATCTCTCAGTTCAATTCAAGGGCTTTATTGGCATGGGAAACATATGTTAACATTGCCAAAGCAAGTGAATTAGATAATAAACAAGACATTTAAAATGTCATATTATGTATATATACAGTGTTGTAACGATGTGCAAATTGTTAAAGTACAGAAGGGAAAATAAATAAACATACATTTATTTACAATGGTGTTTGTCCTTCACTGGTTGGGTTGCCCTTTTCTTGTGGCAACAGGACACAAATATTGCTGCTGTGATGGCACACTGTGGTATTTCACCCAGTAGATATGGGAGTTTAATAAAATTGGGTTTGTTTTCGAATTCCTTGTGTATCTGTGTAATCTGAGGGAAATACGTGTCTCTAATACGGTCATACATTTGGCAGGAGGTTAGGAAGTGCAGCTCAGTTCCCACTTCATTTTGTGGGCAGTGTGCACATAGCCTGTCTTCTCTTGAGAGCCAGGTTTGCCTATGGTGGCCTTTCTCAATACCAAGGCTAGGCTCTCTCTCTCTCACTGTCTTTCTCTCATTATCTTCAGTACACCAACTCTCTCTCCCTCTTGCTGCCCCTCTCTCATTGTTCTTTCTCTGTATCTCTGTATCTCTCCATTTTCTCTGACTATCTCTTTGTTTCAGTGTCATCATTCTCCCTCTCTCTCTCCTCTCTCTCCCTTGGGCCTGAGTGAGACTGAACAAACACTTTGTTTACATTTTTCTCTCTATCTCTCTCTGACTGACAGTGAACCATGGCTTTGTCTCCACCCTCTCTATCTCTCTCTCTGACTGACAGTGAACCATAGAGAGGGTGGAGACAAAGCTATCTATCTCTCTGACTGACAGTGAACCATGGCTTTGTCTCCACCGTCTCTATCTTTATACACACATACACATGGATTTCGTATTGTAGATTTGTGATAGTAGAGTAGTGGCCTGAGAGCACACACTTAATGTGTTATGAAAAGTGTTATGAAATTTAATGTCATGTAATATTTTAATGTTGCTGGACCCCAGGAAGGGTAGCTTCTGCCTTGGCGGCAGCTAATGGAGATCCTTAATGAATACAAATATAAATGGTTATCAGGAGAGACAAATGGCCCAATTCATACACTTATCAAGAGAGCATCCCTGGTCATCCCTATTGTCTCTGATCTGGCAGACTCACTAAACCAGTGTTGGAGTGTGCCCCTGGATATCCGAACATTTTAAAAACAAGAAAATGGTGCCGTCTGCTTTGATTAATGTAAGGAATTTGAAATGATTTATTCTTGTACCTTTGATACTTAAGTATATTTTAGCAATTACATTTACTTTTTATACTCAAGTATATTTAAAACCAAATACTTTTACTCAAGTAGTATTTTACTGGGTGACTTTCACTTCTACTTGAGTCATTTTCTTGACTCGGCCTCGTCTCGGGGGTGTCGGATACATTTATACTGGGTCTTGACTCGGCCTCGTCTCGGGGGTGTCGGATACATTTATACTGGGTCTTGACTCGGCCTCGTCTCGGGGGTGTCGGATACATTTATACTGGGTCTTGTCTCGGCCTCGTCTCGGGGTTGTCGGATACATTTATACTGGGTCTTGTCTCGGCCTCGTCTCGGGGTTGTCGGATACATTTATACTGGGTCTTGACTCGGCCTCGTCTCGGGGTGTCGGATACATTTATACTGGGTCTTGACTCGGCCTCGTCTCGGGGTTGTCGGATACATTTATACTGGGTCTTGACTCAGCCTCGTCTCGGGGTTGTCGGATACATTTATACTGGGTCTTGTCTCGGCCTCGTCTCGGGGTTGTCGGATACATTTATACTGGGTCTTGACTCGGCCTCGTCTCGGGGTGTCGGATACATTTATACTGGGTCTTGACTCGGCCTCGTCTCGGGGTTGTCGGATACATTTATACTGGGTCTTGACTCGGCCTCGTCTCGGGGTTGTCGGATACATTTATACTGGGTCTTGTCTCGGCCTCGTCTCGGGGTTGTCGGATACATTTATACTGGGTCTTGTCTCGGCCTCGTCTCATTTATACTGGGGTGTCGGATACATTTATACTGGGTCTTGTCTCGGCCTCGTCTCGGGGGTGTCGGATACATTTATACTGGGTCTTGACTCGGCCTCGTCTCTGGGGGTTGTCGGATACATTTATACTGGGTCTTGACTCGGCCTTGTCTCGGGGTTGTCGGATACATTTATACTGGGTCTTGACTCGGCCTCGTCTCGGGGTTGTCGGATACATTTATACTGGGTCTTGTCTCGGCCTGGTCTCGGGGTTGTCGGATACATTTATACTGGGTCTTGACTCGGCCTCGTCTCGGGGTTGTCGGAATACATTTATACTGGGTCTTGTCTCGGCCTCGTCTCGGGGTTGTCGGATACATTTATACTGGGTCTTGACTCGGCCTCGTCTCGGGGGTGTCGGATACATTTATACTGGGTCTTGTCTCGGCCTCGTCTCGGGGTTGTCGGATACATTTATACTGGGTCTTGACTCGGTCGAGACCAGCGGGAAAAAACCCTAATCATCATCTTCCATTCAGTCAGCAGATAAAACCATTTCGACCAGGCCAATTATATACACTCCTTTCTTGAAACGTGATTATCTTAACAGTCTTTATATCTATAATAGACATGTTTGTGCAGTTGCGAACCTATAAAGTCAAATCAAATCAAATGTATTGGTCACATACACGTGTTTAGCAGATGTTATTGCGGGTGTAGCGAAATGCTTGTGCTTCTAGCTCCGACAGTGCAGTAATATCTAACTAGTAATATCAAACACTTTCACAACCTATATGCCTTCAGTGTGTGACAGGTTTGGGATTCTTAAAGGACAGCAACTATAATATCAGCACACTCATGTAGGAGAGGCCATGTTTTTCAGTGGGCATTGCTTATCCCCACATCTTAATCCCTTCTGATGCATATCAAAAGTAGTGTAGTGGAGGTATACGACTTCTCAATGATGTAGAGCAACAGAGAAATCATGCACAAGGTAGCCTACACAATCACAAAGTATGTGAAAAATATTCACGTTCGTGCTGCACACAGCCTAGTGTCAGTGGACTGTCCTCTGCAGGCAGCAAGAGCCTGCAGCTCTCAACTGGTTTTGGCATGAAGCAGCTCACTGAAGAATGACATCGGACAGCAACTATAAAAGCACACTCATGTAGGAGAGGCCATGTTTTTCAGCATTGCTTATCCCCTTATGATACAGAAACACAAGCATTAAGCATTTCCCAATCAGAAATGTACAACAATTACATTAAGCATTGAAAAATATTCACAATGTGCACAATAGAAATGTACAATTACATTAAGCATTTCCCAATAGAAATGGCAACAATTAGCATTAAGCATTTCTCAACTGGTTTTGGCATGAAGCAATCACTGAAGAAATGTACAACAATTACATTAAGCATTTCCCAATAGAAATGTACAACAATTACATTAAGCATTTCCCAATAGAAATGTACAACAATTACATTAAGCATTTCCCAATAGAAATGTACAACAATTACATTAAGCATTTCCCAATAGAAATGTACAACAATTACTTCCAATTGCAAAACAATGTTTCATGATTAGCACACCAAGTAACCGGTGACCTACAGTTTAAAGTGGAACTGACAGCGTTTTAACTACTCTGCAGATATGAAACAAACAGACAAACGTAATATCAGTCAAAAAGATCAAATTCCTGGTTTATGCTGCAAAACCACTTTATAAGAGGTTTTAAAAATGGCTCTATTAGACTCAACATTCCATTATGTATACTTAGGCATTGTTGACAGAATAGATGGATGCAGTTCAATACATGAATAATATAATTCACCAATACATTTCTTGGTAGTCCAAAAAATATTGCTATCAAGTTGTAAATCACAGCTGGACTGGTACATTGTTGCCTCCATTCAAGATGCACTGTTTCAGTTTCAATGACTCATCATTCTGGACAAAAACAGATGAAGGTAACTAAGGCTGGGAATGTCAATACAATCAAACTAGCGAGGACAATGATCACAAGTCAGTCATAACGTGGCTAATAGGCTAGCGTCTATTTATGTAGTTAAAAACACAGAGCCTAATGTTAGCTAGACTAGCTGCTATGAGAATGTCATGTCATGCCATTGGAGGAGTGGGTGAGTGACTGACTTGTTCCCCTCATATCGTTTTTTCGGTGGCTGTACACAGCTAGAGATGCAGGTGTCATTTGGTTAGCTAGCAAGAACTTTAATTACTGTTATACAGTTAGCGTATCTCTTGCGTTCGCAAATTCACTCTGGCTATCTACTCCAATTTTAGAGAACTCTCGTTTGAGTGTGCCATAGCGCAGAACGCATGAATTTACAAACACCCAACACCTGCTGAATATGGCCAGTGTCAGTAAACGTCATAGTTAGTCAAGAACACTCTAGATAACATGTAAACGGCTTAACCAGCTCTGCTACAGCAAGTAAATGTTTAGCCGAGGTGTTCTCTCATTTGTGTTTGGAAGTAGCTAGCACACTTTAGCCAGTTAGCTGGGGTACTTGGTTGGGACAGGTATGCATTGGCAGGCAAACTGCAGAAGGACGAGGTCAATCGTTTTTCAGTGCAATTTTGACCGCCAACTAGTTTGAGATGGTTTATCTAATGTTCCTTCGTTAGATTTTAGCTCATCTTGTTCCGGCTAGCATTAGTTGTTGATCTTGTTGTTGTTGATGTGCATAACTGAGGGAGAGAGAGCCTAACATGTTATGGTTGTTTGATCAATAGGACTGTAAAGTTCTCAAATGTAAGGATTCCCGTGATGTTAACGTACAGTATTTGCAGAAATCCATTCAGGTGTATTTTGTGGCTTTTGGTGAATGCATTCTAATGATTTAAAGTTGTGCTGTTACAAATGCCTGTAAACACAGTCTAGTTCAAAGTGAATGATGGCAGGCCCATGTAGCAAATGGCTTGTTTGTTTAAAGGTCTACTGTAGCTGTGATTGGCTATAGCGCACCGGTCTGTGTAGACTACGGTCCTGGACAAGACAGATGTTGTTACGCCCTGATCTGTTTCACCTGTCCTTGTGATTGTCTCCAACCCCTCCAGGTGTTGCTTGTTCTCCCCACGGTATTTATCCCTGTGTTTCCTGTCTCTCTGTGCCAGTTCGTCTTGCATGTTTCCAAGTCAACCAGCGGTTTTCTCGTTCTCCTGCTTTTTGGATTCTCCTTTTTCTAGTCCTCCTGGTTTTGACCCTTGCCTGTTCCTGAACTTTGTATCCACCTGCCTGACCTTTCTGCCTGCCTTGACCACGAGCCTGTCTGCCACTCTGTACCTCCTGGACTCTGATCTGGTTTTGACCTTTTTGCCTGTCCACGACCATTCTCTTGCCTACCCCTTTGGATTAATAAACATTGTAAGACTCCAACCATCTGCCTCCTGTGTCTGCATTTGTGTCTCGCCTTGTGCCTTGATAAATGTTTTTATTCAGTTTTATTTACTACAGTATCTATTAATTGTCCAAACGCACAGCCTCTTTCCCAATCTATATTGCTATAGAATTTTCACAAATGCCTTAGTATATGTAATTCCCAAACACTGTAAAAATTTATGAAAACATGAAAATGACCATTTCTAAACGGGTCAGATTATATATTTTTTAAAGTATCATATTCTTCCTGGGGGTGTATATGAACATATTCTAATACGATTTCATATTGCTAAAATGTTGTCAGTTCCACTTTAAATGCAACAATATTTTACACAGTTATTTTCACAGGGATGGCTAACAACAGCTAGCGCACTGCAATAAAAACACAGTTCCACTCACCAGATGATAATCATGTGAAACTTAACTTCATGTTCAGTTATTCTTGAAAAGGGAGAATCTAACAAATTAGCAACAACATCATCTTTGATAACATCTGCTGCAGCCGCTGCAAACTAGCCGACAACAAAAGCTAGCTAGCTAGACCGTGGGAAAACTACTGCTTGCTGTTGTGCAGTGACCTGTTGGCCTTCAAGAAGGCAGAAGTTCCCATATGTTTTGTTAAAAACAGTCCCACTCATTGAGTCAAAATGTGATTGGTTGATTCCACTGTCAGTCCAAAATGTTGCCCTAATACAGTTAAATGCCAGATGCCTTTATCCAGTTTCTGATGACCTACCCAATGGCTGACATAGCTAGCTAGATTTATCTCCTCAGAGACCAGCAAAGAAAGATTGGAACTTTTTCTCTTCAGTGTTAACCCTTTCCTTTCCAACAAAAACTAAAGAGATTAAATCATAACGGTCTCACCCCCCCTTCAGTCTTGGTCTTGACTCGCTCTCGATTAGCTCCGGTCTTGGTCTTGAATCTGTCCTTCTTTAGGTGGTCTCTAACACAACACTGCCTAATGGTTCAGAATAGGATTTGGGGTAGGGTAATCTGATCCTAGATCTGTGGTAAATGGCACTTTCTCCCTTAAGCACGCTTGGCTATAGTTGGGGAGGGGGAAGTACTGTAGAATTAGTAGTGGTGGGAGGAGGGGGGTTAGGGGAGAGGGGTGAAAGAGCGTCTGTTTGTCAGAGTGTGAGAGTATATACAGTGACAGTGTAGTCCCAGTACCCTCTATCTGTCAGAGCAGGAGAGCAACTGAAGCACTACCAGAGGGAGAGAGTCAAGGGAGGTGGGGAACAGATGGGAGCAGAGGGAAGTGGGAGAGGAGAGGGGGACTGACTCGCTTTAGATACAGACTTCAGCATGTGTTACTGTATACACACACACAAGCTCCCTCCTAAACACACTGGCTGCTAAGGGCGACCGTGAATTCTCAGAAAGGCTAATGTATTTGTATGCTTCTTGGTAAACTGTCCATTCAAATGTAATCCATTTTCTAAAACAGTTTTTACATCAGCAGTCTTCACAGAGAGGAGAAGAGTGGTGGAAGTAAGGAGCTGTGATTGCTGCACTTGTTCCAGCGAGGAAACAATGTTTATGTTCTGATGAGCATGGGGGCGTTATTCAATCCAGCCCTTGTGGAAAGATCAATTTGTGCTTGATGATTATGTTTTTTCTATTACACACTGTGAGAGGATTAACTGCCTTGCCATTACACACCCACACACCCACCCACACACCCACCCACGCACCCACGCACATCAGAGGAGGCTGCTGAGGGGAGGACGGCTCATAATAATGTCTCTCTCACTTCTTTTTCTGTCTTCCTCTCTCTTACCACACATGTACGTTCTCTCTCTTTCCCCTTTTCTCATTATCTCTCTCTCCTATCCCTCGCTCCCTTTCCCCTCCATCTCCCTCTTCCTCTCATGAGTCCTGCTCTCATAAGAAGCCATTGCTAAGATGTATTCAAAACATATCGTCTCAGGTGACATATGAAAAGATAGAAGGTAATGAGGTGATGGAGGGAGGAAGAGAAAAGAGGAGGAGGATGATCACAGGGAGAAGGTGTACAGGGAGGTGGAGAAAGAGATGGAGGAGAGAGGAGGGAGGAAGAGGAAAGAGGAGGAGGAGGATCACAGGGAGAAGGAGTACAGGGAGGTGGAGAAAGAGATGGAGGAGAGAGGAGGGAGGAAGAGGAAAGAGGAGGAGGAGGATCACAGGGAGAAGGAGTACAGGGAGGTGGAGAAAGAGATGGAGGAAGAGGAAAGAGGAGGAGGAGGATCACAGGGAGAAGGAGTACAGGGAGGTGGAGAAAGAGATGGAGGAGGGAGGAAGAGGAAAGAGATGGAGGAGGATCACAGGGAGAAGGTGTACAGGGAGGTGGAGAAAGAGATGAAGGAGGAAGGAGGGAGGAAGAGGAAAGAGGAGGAGGAGGATCACAGGGAGAAGGAGTACAGGGAGGTGGAGAAAGAGATGGAGGAGGGAGGAGGGAGGAAGAGGAAAGAGGAGGAGGAGGATCACAGGGAGAAGGAGTACAGGGAGGTAGAGAAAGAGATGGAGGAGGAAGGAGGGAGGAAGAGGAAAGAGGAGGAGGAGGATCACAGGGAGAAGGAGTACAGGGAGGTGGAGAAAGAGATGGAGGAGGGAGGAGGGAGGAAGAGGAAAGGGAGATGGAGGAGATGGAGGAGATCGTGGAGGAGGTAGTTGATATTGCTTTTATTAGAAGTTGATAATGCCTTCTGATAACTGCCCTCATCCATGTGGACACATTCACTTCCACTTACCAGAATCATCATCCTGCATCCCAAATAATACACTGCTTAGGGCTCTGGTCAAAAGTAGTGCACCATGTAGGGAATAGGGTGCCATTCGGGACGTAACCAGTGATTCACAGAGGTTGTTTGGTTTTTGCTTCGCAGAATTACTCATGTGCTAAGTACAGTATACGATCAAGCTCCACTAACCAGGCTAACTAATCTACTCTCGAAGTGACTAATACCCATGTGGGAGTAAAAGACAGAATCTCGTGCCAATGTTTCTGCATTCATACCTTTATTTTTCTACTTTCAAAAGGTGCCTTGCCTTTCACAAAAGAAAGCATGTCCATTGCCATGACAACAGAGAGCTTTCGCTGTTAAATCAAATCAGATATGTGGTGCGGGACCTGTTGCTGTGGCCTTCCTCTGGTAGTTGCCTTGTCGGGGCTGGGAAAGCACATCGTGGTCAGGTGTGTGTGTGTGTGTGTGTGTGTGACTTTGTTCTTGCTTGTGTGTGTATGTGATTTTTTTTTACTATCCTTTTGGGAACCTAAAGTCCTCACAAGGATAGTAATACAAGGACAATTCTGACAAGTGGGGACATTCCGCCGGTCCCCACAAGGAAAAAGGCTATTTTAGGCTTATGGGTTAGGTTTAGGGTTAGGGTTAGAATTAGGGTTAGGGGTTAGGTTTAGGGGTTTGGAGTTAAGGTTAGGGTTAATGGTTAGGGTAAGTTTTAGGGTTAGGGATGAGGGAAAATAGGATTTTGAATGGGAATCAATTGTTTGTTCCCCACAAGGATAGTAAAACAAACGTGTGTGTGTGTGTCTTTGTGCTTGCTTGTGTGTTTGTGTGTGCGTGTGCTAGGTATGTGTAAGGTATGTGTAAATGCCTCCCTGCATGCGTGTGTGTGTGTTTTGTGGGTTATTCCTATTAGTCGTCTGGCGGAGTATCTCGCTCTAATGAGAGGAGCAGACACAGCCTGTGACATCTACAGCATCAAGAGTGTAGGGTCAACAAATTGAACCAGAGAGAGAGAGATAGAGTGTGAAAGAGTGAGATATAATGAAAACAGAAACAGAGAGAGTACTAGTATCGTAAGTCAGAGAGAGTACTAGTATCGTAAGTCAGAGAGAGTACTAGTATCGTAAGTCAGAGAGAGTACTAGTATCGTAAGTCAGAGAGAGTACTAGTATCGTAAGTCAGAGAGAGTACTAGTATCGTAAGTCAGAGAGAGTACTAGTATCGTAAGTCAGAGAGAGTACTAGTATCGTAAGTCAGAGAGAGTACTAGTATCGTAAGTCAGAGAGAGTACTAGTATCGTAAGTTAGAGAGAGTACTAGTATCGTAAGTCAGAGAGACTACTCGTATCGTAAGTCAGAGAGAGTACTAGTATCGTAAGTCAGAGAGAGTACTAGTATCGTAAGTCAGAGAGAGTACTAGTATCGTAAGTCAGAGAGAATACTAGTATTTATCATGTTCATCACCTGACACCTGAGTTGACCACTGTTTGGAAAACAGTCTCATGGACAATTTTCCCTCCTCACGGCTGTTGAATGCAGCTTGCTCAGATTGATGCTCCCACTAAAGTAAATATCTACTGGAGAGTGAAACGCTCACACCAATCCATTTCAATGTCCTCCACTGATTAAAATGGTTCGGTCTCTAGCTGACATTATCAGTACCGATACTGATTCAGATTGACAGGCTCTTACAAACACGCACACACACTCAGGCATACGCATACTCGCACACAGACACACGTTCTGGCATGCACACGGACATACGCATGCATACAAGCACACACATACGCACATACACAAGTGGCTGCTGAGGGAGGATGGCTCATAGTAATGGCTGGAATGGAGTCAGTGGAATGGTATCAACCAAATGGACTCCATTCCAGCTGCTATTATAAGCTGTCCTCCCTTCAGCAGCCTCCGCTGACTTACACACTTGACTTGCTCTATTCAAGATGACTGGATTAGCAACCAAGCCTGTAAGACATTGCTTACTCACAAACATGCCTCCCTGCTTCAAAGATTACAACATAGTGTACATAATCACAAAGTCTGATGTCACCCACATTGTGTGAGGTTGTGCCCTAATGAATATGACCTAGGCAAATTTGCTTGTTCCTTCCTGGATCCTAGCTTGTGTCCAGCTCAGGGGCCTCTAGCTGGGTCCAGGTCAGCCCAGAGATGAACCCCTGCAGCCTGGGTCCAGGTCAGCCCAGAGATGAACCCCTGCCTCCTGGGGCCAGGTCAGCCCAGAGATGAACCCCTGCCTCCTGGGGCCAGGTCAGCCCAGAGATGAACCCCTGCATCCTGGGTCCAAGTCAGCCCAGAGATGAACCCCTGCATCCTGGGGCCAGGTCAGCCCAGAGATGAACCCCTGCCTCCTGGGGCCAGGTCAGCCCAGAGATGAACCCCTGCCTCCTGGGGCCAGGTCAGCCCAGAGATGAACCCCTGCATCCTGGGGCCAGGTCAGCCCAGAGATGAACCCCTGCCTCCTGGGGCCAGGTCAGCCCAGAGATGAACCCCTGCCTCCTGGGGCCAGGTCAGCCCAGAGATGAACCCCTGCCTCCTGGGGCCAGGTCAGCCCAGAGATGAACCCCTGCCTCCTGGGGCCAGGTCAGCCCAGAGATGAACCCCTGCATCCTGGGGACAGGTCAGCCCAGAGATGAACCCCTGCAGCCTGGGGCCAGGTCAGCCCAGAGATGAACCCCTGCCTCCTGGGGCCAGGTCAGCCCAGAGATGAACCCCTGCCTCCTGGGGCCAGGTCAGCCCAGAGATGAACCCCTGCCTCCTGGGGACAGGTCAGCCCAGAGATGAAGCCCTGCAGCCTGGGTCCAGGTCAGCCCAAAGATGAACCCCTGCCTCCTGGGGCCAGGTCAGCCCAGAGATGAACCCCTGCCTCCTGGGGCCAGGTCAGCCCAGAGATGAACCCCTGCCTCCTGGGGCCAGGTCAGCCCACAGCCCACTGCTCCCCTGACAGATGGGAGGAAGGACGGACAGAACACTCAGTACAGCAACACACACCCAGTATACAGCAGGTCAATGAGAGGCCTCCAACAGACAACAGTCAGCGCTTTACAGAAAACAGCACATTACAGTCATCAAACCAGCCAACCATAAGCCAGCCATTTATTAAGACAGTTATTGTCCTCATTTTGTGAACAACTACATAGGTTGCATCCCAATGGCACTATTCTCTATACCCTATGAACGTCTGCCTACTTCTTGGTTCAAGTCCTGTACTGTTTTTGAATGGGCTTCATCAAATATATGCAACGTTAAAGGGAGGTGAGATAGTCACATCTTTAATATATACATATATATGTATGAGAGCTGTTGGAGAAAAAATATGTATATTTTCAGTGATTTGGTTTGAAAGCTGTGAGAGAATTATATATATATTTTCAGTGATTTGATATGAGTATCAGGTATGAAGGTAAGACCCAGATGCAGACAACGTTGAATTAACAATGGTTTAATAATCCAACAGGGGCAGGCAGGGATCAGTGAACCAGAAGTGGGGCAACGGTACCGGACGGCAGGCAGGCTCTGGGGCAGGCAGAGTGGTCAGGCAGGCTCTGGGGCAGGCAGAGTGGTCAGGCAGGCTCTGGGGCAGGCAGAGTGGGGCAGGCTCTGGGGGCAGAGTGGTCAGGCAGGCTCTGGGGCAGGCAGAGTGGTCAGGCAGGCTCTGGGGCAGGCAGAGTGGTCAGGCAGGCTCTGGGGCAGGCAGAGTGGTCAGGCAGGCAGGCTTTGGGGCAGGCAGAGTGGTCAGGCAGGCTCTGGGGCAGGCAGAGTGGTCAGGCAGGCTCTGGGTAGGCAGAGTGGTCAGGCAGACTCTGGGGCAGGCAGAGTGGTCAGGCAGGCTCTGGGTAGGCAGAGTGGGCAGGCAGGCAGGCTTTGGGGCAGGCAGAGTGGTCAGGCAGGCGAGTTCAGAGTCAGGACAGGCAAGGGTCAAAACCAGGAGGGCAAGAAAAAGAGAGACAGAAAAACGCTGGTTGTCTTGACGAACAAGACGAACTGGCAACAGACAAACAGACAACACAGGTATAAATACACAGGGGATAATGGGTAAGATGGGCGACACCTGGAGGGGGGTGGAGACAATCACAAAGACAGGTGGAACAGATCAGGGTGTGGAAATGAGCTGTGGGAAAAATATATATATTTTCAGTGATTTGGTATGAGAGCTGTGGGAGAAAAAAATATATATTTTCAGTTATTTGGTATGAGAGCTGTGGGAGCTCTAGCTCTCTAATCAGAGACAGTATGAATGTCTCTGCTGTCTCTGGTTTATAAAGAGATGCGTGGAGATATGTGGTGAACTAGAGTCCTTTGTGTCATTATCGTCACAGGCTTGTGTTACTGGGACAAATGATGGGGACAACCATAAAAAAAAAAAATAGGTCAGTCAGTCGGCTCCAGTGGCTGTTATACGCTGTCACGCCCTGACCTTAGTTGTCTCTGTTTTCTTTTGGTTATTATTTTGGTTAGGTCAGGGTGTGACTAGGGTGGGTATGTTAGTTTTTGTCTTGTCTAGGTTGTTTTTGTATATCTAAGGGTTTTGTAAGTCTTAGGGATATGTATGTCTATGGTGGCCTGAATTGGTTCCCAATCAGAGGCAGCTGTTTATCATTGTCTCTGATTGGGGACCATATTTAGGTAGCCATATTCCTTGGGTATTTTGTGGGTTCTTATTCTATGTTTAGTTGCCTGTCTGCACTAGCCGTATTAGCTTCACGGTTGTTCAGTGTTGCAGTTCTTTTATAAATTAAGAATATACGCTTACCATGCTGCGCCTTGGTCTCCTCCTTATGACGGACGTGACATACGCTCAGCTTGTGTTGGTGTGTGCCTGCATGTGTTCATGCTTGTTTATGTATGTGTCTGTTTGTGTGTGTGTCAGTGGTGGAAAAAGCACCCGGTTGTCATACTTGAGTAAAAGTAAAGATACCTTATTTATAGGAAATGACTCAAGTGAAAGTCCTCCAGTAAAATACTACTTGAGTAAAAGTCTAAAAGTATTTGGTTTTAAATATACTTAAGTATCAAAAGTACATGCAATTGGTAATATATACTTAAGTATCAAAAGAAAAAGTAGAAGTACAAATCATTTCAAATTCCTTACAAACCAGATGGCACGGTTTTCTTGATTTTAAGATTTACTGATAGCAAGGGGCCCAGCACTCAGACATAATTTACAAACTAAGTGTAACGGCGTTCGTCTGTTGAAGGAGAGTCGGACCAAAATGCAGCGTGGTGGTTACTCATGTTCTTTAATGAAAAAATAGCGATACATGAAATAACTAAATAAATACAAAAACAACAAACGAAACGTGAAAACCTAATTACAGCCTATCTGGTGAACACTACACAGAGACAGGAACAATCACCCAAAAAATACACAGTAAAACCCAGGCTACCTAAATATGGTTCCCAATCAGAGACAACGAGAATCACCTGACTCTGATTGAGAACCGCCTCAGGCAGCCAAGCCTATGCTAGACACACCCCTAATCAGCCACAATCCCAATGCCTACAAAAAACCCAATACGACAACACAATAAACCCATGTCACACCCTGGCCTGAACAAATAATTAAAGAAAACACAAAATACTAAGACCAAGGCGTGACAGAACCCCCAAGGTGCGGACTCCCGGACGCACCTCAAAACCATAGGGAGGGTCCGGGTGGGCGTCTGTCCATGGTGGCGGCTCCGGCTTGGGACGTGGACCCAACTCCATAAATGTCTTAGTTCCTCCCCATGCGTCCTGGGATAGTCCACCCTCGCCGCCGACCATGACCTCGTAGTCCTCACCCAGAACCCCACTGGACTGAGGGGCAGCTCGTGACTGAGGGGCAGCTCGGGACTGAGGCAGCTCGGGACTGAGGGGAAGCTCGGGACTGAGGGGAAGCCCGGGACTGAGGGGAAGCCCGGGACTGAGGGAAGCCCGGGACTGAGGGGAAGCCCGGGACTGAGGGGAAGCCCGGGACTGAGGGGAAGCCCGGGACTGAGGGAAGCCCGGGACTGAGGGAAGCCCAGTACTGAGAGGAAGCCCAGTACTGAGAGGAAGCCCAGTACTGAGAGGAAGCCCAGTACTGAGATTAAGCTCAGGCAGGTAGTTGGCTCCGGCAGATCCTGGCTGGCTGGCGGATCTGGAAGAGTCTGGTTGACTGGCAGATCTGGAAGAGTCTGGTTGACTGGCAGATCTGGAAGAGTCTGGTTGACTGGCAGATCTGGAATATCATGGCTGACTGGCGGATCTCGCTGCTCTGGCTGCTCCATGCAGACTGACAGCTCTGGCTGCTCCATGTAGATTGGCAACTCTGGCTGCTCTATGCAGACTGACAGCTCTGGCTGCTCCATGCAAACTGGCAGCTCAGGCTGTTCCATGCAAACTGGCAGCTCAGGCTGCTCCATGCAGACTGGCAGCTCTGGCTGCTCCATGCAGACTGACAGCTCTGGCTGCTCCATGCAGGCTGACAGCTCTGGCTGCTCCATGTAGACTGGCAGCTCTGGCTGCTCCATGCAGACTGGCAGCTCTAGCT
The DNA here is from genome assembly GCF_018296145.1 of Oncorhynchus tshawytscha. NCBI lineage: Eukaryota > Metazoa > Chordata > Actinopteri > Salmoniformes > Salmonidae > Oncorhynchus > Oncorhynchus tshawytscha. Next base: position 394,454 of record NW_024609828.1, read on the forward strand.
GCTCTATGCAGACTGGCAGCTCTATGCAGACTGGCAGCTCTGGCTGCTCCATGCAACCTGGCAGCTCTGGCTGCTCCATGCAGACTGACAGCTCTGGCCGCTCCATGCAGACTGGCAGCTCTGGCTGCTCCATGCAGACTGGCAGCTCTGGCTGCGTTGAACAGGCAGGAGGCTCCGGCAGCGCTGTAGAAGAGGAAGGCTCTGGAAGCGCTGAACAGGCGGGAGACTCCGACAGCGCAGGAGAGGAGGAAAACGCTGGCTGCGCTGAACAGGCGGGAGGCTCCGACAGCGCTAGAGAGAAGGATGGCTCTGGCTGTGCTGAACAGGCGGGAAGCTCCGGCAGCACTATAGGGAAGGAAGGCTCTGGCTGTGCTGAACAGGCGAGGCGCACTGAAGGCCTGGTGCGTGGTGCTGGAACTGGTGGTACTGGATCGAGGACACGCACAGGAAGCCTGGTGCGGGGAGCTGCTACCAGAGGACTGGTGTGTGGAGGTGGCTCTGGATAGACCGGACCTGTGCCCAGGGTCCTTTTCCGTCCAATATCTCT
>NW_024609828.1:705000-707500 GCF_018296145.1 Oncorhynchus tshawytscha
CTTCTTCGCTCTTCTCTCTCTCTCCTTCGCTCTTCTCTCTCTCTTCTTCGCTCTCTCTCTCTCTCTCTCTCTCTCTCTCTCTCTCTCTCTCTCCTTCGCTCTTCTCTCTCTCTCCTTCGCTCTGGTTCTCTCTCTCTCTCTCCTTGTGGGTCTGACCATCTCTCTAACAGAATAGTCTCTCTCTCTCCTTAAGTTATTATTTATGTTTGCCAGAATCTTCATCCCCAAAAAGCACCGGGAGCGCTTCGATGACGTTGTGTCCCAGAGCCTGATGGGCCGGCTCAAAGGGCGGAGCTTCAGCGACCCCAGCCGCAACCACCTGCGCCGAAGCCGCAGCGAGGACCACCCGGAGCGCCTGCTGGTGTCCACCCGGGCCAGCTCTGTCCCCCGAACGCATGCCGAGGAGGGCGTGATGCCCCCCATCCGTGGCCTCAGGAAGACCACCTCACTCACCGCAGGGCACGCTGGCAACGCTGCAGCCCTTCGCAGGTAAGAGTCTTTAGCCTGATTCACACTTCAGATCCGTACCGAACCATATTGCATGGTTCCAGAAACGATGGTGGATGCGTAACCAGGCCAGCGCAGTAACAGCTCGCCTTGGCTTGGTGTTGGCCTATAGTGTGAATTAGGCTCTAATTGGCCAGTCGGCCAATGATAGTACAGAGTTTTAGTTGACCGCCTTAGCCAATGATAGTACAGAGTCTTAGTTGACTATAATGATAAGCCCTCGCTGGCTGATGATTGATATGTTGGATCAGGTATTATAGAAGGAATCACTTAGTCATCTGGAGAAATGACCCAGACAGAGTCTCTGTGTTATAACGTTGCAGCCTATGTACTGGTACTGTATGTTGATTCAATGTGTTTGAAGAAATACATCACATAAATGTTATTCTCAAGGCATGTCATTTCTAGCCATTAATGAAACAGCCCTGCTTCAGATAATTCTCCTCTCCAGTCCAGTCAGTTACTTAATTAGCTAACATTTACAGCTAAATGTATCACTTTTGACAGGGATTTCTATACTAGCATGGCATGTGTTCAATGAGACACATCACTGTCTATTTGAAGCCTTGTTTTGACTGTACCTGCCCTTACAGAAAAAAACACATTATTTCACGAGTAGATTTGTGTTCTCACATGTTGCCTTACTTGTTCTCACATGTCATTATATGAAAACGTGTTTTTGGAACACTTCACGTGTTCATGTGAAATTGATGTGCTGTTTCCCGTAAGGGTGAATACCTGAAAGTTCTAGGTATGTCACTCTTTTAAGAATAGAAAGTGCCTAGATGCTGGCTTCCTGCTCTAACAGTACAACACTGAATATTAATGTTCTAGGGTAGACTATAAATACTTAGAGAGAGAAACAAACAGACTAAATAAATAAGTCATCCAAATAATTCCACGGAATGCCCATCTCTTTCTGTGGGCCAAACTTAGCCAAACAAGTAATGAAGCAACATTATCCCTCGGGGATGGAGTGTCTATGTTTAAGTGAATGCAGGGTGGGCTGTTCACTCTGGCTGTGGATATAAAGTAACTAGTGTACAAGACTCTGAATGTGTACCAAATGGTACCCTATTCCCTATGTAGTGGACTACTTTTGACTATAGACATATGGACCCTGGTCAAAAGTAGTGCAATAAATAGGGAATAGGCTGCAATTTGGGACACAATCTCTGAAAATGTTCCTTTTATATGAATCCAATCACTGAAGTGATATATCTATTTCAGTACAGCAGGTAGAGTAGTTGTAACCTCATTATTACTTTCCAACTGCATGTTTTTATTTGTTTACACCTGAAATGGAGAGTGTTTACTGCAGACCCTCCATCAACTCTAATAGGTTTTAAATGAGACAATTCAACCTCATTTGTAGATGACATACTAATCCCAAGTATTACCCAGAGGAGTTTCTATGGTAACAAGCCATATTTTGAGGCAGGGTGGGGGTGCAGGTTGGGGGACACAATGACACATGGCTACAGCTGTCCTTTTTCAATCACTTTCACATGTGCTGTTCCATGTCATTTCACCAGTCTGTTCCCTAAAGCGTGAGACACTTTACCAAGGGTTAGTGAACCACTTTACCAAGGGTTAGTGATCCACTTTACCAAGGGTTAGGGTTAGTGAACCACTTTACCAAGGGTTAGTGAACCACTTTACCAAGGGTTAGTGATCCACTTTACCAAGGGTTAGGGTTAGTGAACCACTTTACCAAGGGTTAGTGAACCACTTTACCATGGGTTAGGGTTAGTGAACCACTTTACCAAGGGTTAGGGTTAGTGAACAACAGTATCAATGGTTAGGGTTAGTGAACCACTTTACCAAGGGTTAGGGTGAGTGAACCACTTTACCAAGGGTTAGGGTGAGTGAGACATCTTACCAAGGGTTAGGGTGAGTGAGACATCTTACCAAGGGTTAGGGTGAGTGAGACATCTTACCAAGGGTTAGGGTGAGTGAGACATCTTACCAAGGGTTAGAGTGAGTGAGACAT
>NW_024609828.1:710000-730000 GCF_018296145.1 Oncorhynchus tshawytscha
TAGTTTGTGGTAGGGACCAGAGCCTTAGATACTGTTGTATAGAGACTTCAATATAAGGTTTTGTTTCCGGGCGTTTTACTTGTTTCCATTAGAATGTGGTGTCCATGCTACTGTATAGGGATGTCTAGTACACTCTTAGAAAAAAATTGTTCCAAAACGGTTCTTTGGCTGTCCCCATAGGAGAATCCCCTTTTTGGTTCCAGGCAGAACCCTTTTTGGTTCTATGTAGAACTCTTTTGGGTTCATTATAGAACCCTCTGTTTAAAGGGTTCTACATGGAACTCAAAAGGGTTCTACCTGGAACCAAAACAGGTTCTTCAAAGGGTTCTCCTATGGGGACAGCCGAAGAACCATTTTAGGTTCTAGATAGCATCTTTTTTTCTAAGAGCGTAGTAGTGATCATGGTCGAGAGTCTGTAGTTTAATGACACTATCTCTGTATCTCTATATGTGTCTGAAGGAGTTGTTCCCATGAGAAGGTCGTCTCCATGCTACAGGGCAGCGGTGCCATGCCCACCCTGGTCGTGGAGGAAGGACCCCCCACCTTCACGCTAGCCGAGCCAGAGCAGCCAGGAGGGCCAGGTAGGGCATCCCCGGGTGGAGGCGTGCCCCGCTCCCCAGTGCTCAACTCCCTGCAGTGGGTGGCTGAGATCCTGCCTCCCTCTATCAGGGTCCAGGGGCGCACCTTCGGACAGCAGCTGGAGCACCTGCTCACCATCCAGGAGAGATACACCATCTGCAAGGCCCTTGAGAGCTTCTTCCAGCATAGGTGAGGGGGAGGGAGGGAAGGATAGGAAGGGAGGTAGAGGGGGAGGGAGGGAAGGAGGGGGAGGGGGGGAAGGATAGGAAGGGAGGTAGAGGGGGAGGGAGGGAAGGATAGGAAGGGAGGGAGGTAGAGGGGGAGGGAGGGAAGGATAGGAAGGGAGGTAGGAGGGAGGGAGGGAGGGAAGGATAGGAAATGAGGTAGAGGGGGAGGGAGGGAAGGATAGGAAGGGAGGTAGGTAGGGGGAGGGAGGGTAGGGAGGTAGAGAGGGAGGGAGGGAAGGATAGGACAGGAGGTAGAGGGGGAGGGAGGGAAGGATAGGAAGGGAGGTAGAGGGGGAGGGAGGGAGGGAGGGAGGTAGAGGGGGGTGAGGGAAGGATAGGAAGGGAGGTAGAGGGGGAGGGAGGGAGGTAAAGGGGGAGGGGGGAAGGATATGAAGGGAGGTAGAGGGGAGGGAGGGAGGGGAGGTAGAGGGGGAGGGTGGGAAGGATAGGAAGGGAGGTAGAGGGGGAGGGAGGGAAGGGAGGTAGGGGAGGGGAGGGAGGGAGGGAAGGAGGGAAGGATAGGAATGGAGGTAGAGGTGGAGTGAGGGAAGGATAGGAAGGGAGGTAGAGGGGGAGGGAGGGAAGGATAGGAAGGGAGGTAGAGGGGGAGGGAGGGAGGTAAAGGGGGAAGGGGGAAGGATATGAAGGGAGGTAGAGGGGAGGGAGGGAGGGGAGGTAGAGGGGGAGGGTGGAAAGGATAGGAAGGGAGGTAGAGGGGGAGGGAGGGAAGGGAGGTAGAGGGGGAGGGTGGGAAGGATAGGAAGGGAGGTAGAGGGGGAGGGAGGGAGGGACAGATAGGAATGGAGGTAGAGGTGGAGTGAGGGAAGGATAGGAAGGGAGGTAGAGGGGGAGGGAGGGAAGGATAGGAAGGGAAGGGGAGGGGAGGGGGGGGGGGGGGAGGGGGAAGGATAGGGGAGGTAGAGGGGGAGGGAGGGAAGGATAGGAAGGGGTAGGGGGGGGAGGGGGATGGAAGGGAGGTAGAGGGGGGAGGGAGGGAAGGATAGGAAGGGAGGGGAGGGAAGGATAGGGAGGGAGGGAAGGGAGGGTAGGGAGGTAGGGGGAGGGAGGGAAGGATAGGACAGGAGGTAGAGGGGGAGGGGGGAAGGAGTAGAGGGTAGGGAGGGGGTAGAGGGGGTGGGAAGGATAGGAAGGGAGGGAGGGAGGGGGAGGGAGGGAAGGATAGGAGGGAGGGAGGTAGGGAGGGGGGGAGGATAGGAAGGGAGATAGAGGGGGAGGGAGGAAGGGAGGTAGAGGGGGAGGGTGGGAAGGATAGGAAGGGAGGTAGAGGGGGAGGGAGGGAGGGGAAGGATAGGAATGGAGGTAGAGGGGGAGGGAGGGAAGGATAGGAAGGGAGGGAGGGGGGGGAGGGAGGGAAGGATAGGAAGGGAGGAGGTAGAGGTAGAGGGGGGGAGGGAAGGATAGGGGGGGAGGGAGGGAGGGAGGTAGAGGGGGAGGGTGGAAGGGGAAGGGGAGGTAGAGGGGGAGGGGGAGGAGGGGAGGGTGGGAAGGATAGGAAGGGAGGTAGAGGGGGAGGGAGGGAAGGATAGGTAGGAAGGGAGGTAGAGGGGGAGGAGGGAAGGATAGGAAGGAGGTAGAGGGGGAGGGAGGGAAGGATAGGAAGGGAGGTAGAGGGGGGGGGAGGGATGGAAGGGAGGTAGAGGGGGGGGGAGGGAGGGAAGGATAGGAAGGGAGGTAGAGGGGGAGGGAGGGAAGGAGGTAGAGGGGGTAGAGGGGGGTGAGGGAAGGATAGGAAAGGAGGTAGAGGGGGGGAGGGGGGGGAAGGATAGGAAAGGAGGTAGAGGGGGGGAGGGAAGGGGAAGGATAGGGGGAGGGGGAGGGAGGTAGAGGGGGAGAGGGGGAAGGATAGGAAAGGAGGTAGAGGGGAGGGTGGGAAGGATAGGAAGGGAGGGAGAGGGGGAGGGAGGGAAGGGGAAGGGAGGTAGAGGGGGGGAGGGGAGGAAGGAAGGGAGATAGAGGGGGAGGGAGGGAAGAAGAGGAAGGGAGGTAGAGGGGGAGGGTGGGAAGGATAGTAAGGGAGGGAGAGGGGGGGGAGGGAGGGAAGGATAGGAAGGGAGGGAGGTAGAGGGGGAGGGAGGGAAGGATAGGAAGGGAGATAGAGGGGGAGGAAGGGAAGAAGAGGAAGGGAGGTAGAGGGGGAGGGTGGGAAGGACAGGAAGTGAGGTAGAGGGGGAGGGTGGGAAGGATAGGAAGGGAGGTAGAGTGTGAGAAAGTGAGAGAAATCAGAGAAAGAAACTAAATATGTTGAGAGATTGAGAGTGAAAGAAGAGATAACCTACTGGTTTGAGAGAACATGGTACAGAAACTTCAGCCCTATAATTACGCTGTCTAGAGTAAGTTACCATCATTTTCTCTTTATGCAATGTTCTGTAAGACCACTGTGTTAGCATGACCAATTATTAGACAGCCAGAATACCCTAACCCTGCACCCTCCTACGTGGCGACAGGAATGTTGACACTCTGATTGTGGACGTGTTCCCGGTGTTGGACACGCCAGCCAAGCAGGTGATCTGGCGGTTTGTCTACCAGCTTCTGACCTACGAAGAGCAGGAGCACTGCCAGAGCAAGATTTCACGTTTCCTCGGTTACAAGGCTGCAGGTGGGTTGTGGGAAGTGTGGTTGTGTGTGTGCTTATGTGAGTAAATGTGATATCTACGTGTACATGTGTGATTTTGGTGGGTGTATGTGTAGATGTGAAAGACAACGTAAATTTGTGATTGTGCCAGTGTGTCTGCGTGTGTGTGTACACTGACATACGCACGCTGTGTGTATTCTAGCGCCAGCCCCCCCACCTGAGCCAGAGCCCGCCCCCGAGCCCCATCGCCGTAGCAGCTCCATGAGAGTGACAGGAACCGCCTACAGGGCCAGCATGCGTGGGCGGAGCTCTGACGACCTCATCATTGGCACTCACCTGGGGATGGGTACTTGCGTTTGTCTTTGTCCTTCATCATCATCTTCATCACCAGTAGAAGTAGCACCATCATTACTATCAGTGGCAATATCATCGTCATCATCATCGTCATTATTATCACCATCATCATCAGTATTGTCAGAAGTAGCATGAAATATATATTTCTGACACTAGGTGGAGCTTTTGCTTAAACCTACCCAGTCAAGTGAATGGGTATGGAGAAAGACATCTTTTTTTGGAATGCCTGAAACCTAATGCAGCATGTTTCCTGTAGGGATCCGTACTGATCCAGTGGAGATGGGGATGAGGCTGGCTCCAGGAGAGAGACAGTCAGGAGACGGGACGTCCCTCCCAGAGACCCCCAACAACCTCACCAACGTGGGTACCCAAGTGAGACTGAGAGAAGTGGTCCTGTGTGGCTCAGTCGGTAGAGCATGGCGCTTGCAACGCCAAGCATCGTGGGTTCGATTCCCGCTGGGGCCACCCATATGTAAAAGTAGTGGCCCCAGCCGACTTGTAAGTCGCTTTGGACAAAAGCGTCTGCTAAATGGGATATATTAGAATAAGGATGACTAAAACAGTGCTCACTAGTCCAGGTCTGCATCTTTTTCCTCTGGTCCAGCACTATAAAACACACTGGCTTCAATTACTCAAGAACCCAGTGAGTGGCTCATTAATTCAAGCAGGTGTGTCACTGTCAGACTGAAACAAAAGCCTGTACACTCATTGGCTCTTGGGAACTAGGACTAGTGACCACTGATCTAGGTTGTTTCCTCCTTCCTCTTATCTTCTGGCTTTTATCTCGTCTATCTGAGTCGTTATGAAAGGGCATATCTTCTCTCTGTCTAGCTGTCTGCGGTGTATGCTGAGCTGGAGAACGTGTACTCAGGGAAGAGGTCCAAGTCTCTGAAGGCTCGCGCTCCTCCTCCGGCGGACAGTCTGGTAGAGCTGGAGGTCCTCGAACACGCAGGCTCTCCGTCCATGCACGCTAACACAGGTATCTACTCCAACCGGTAACACTTTACTTGAAGTGTTGTTAATCATGACGCATCCAGGAAAATTTGGTTAAAATTACGTCATTAGGGCCTCTCGAGTGGCGCAGTGGTCTAAGGCTGTGCAACTAGAGATTCTGGGTTCGAGTCCAGGCTCTGTCGCAGCTGCCCGCGATCAGGAGACCCGTGGGGCGCGGCACAATTGGCCCAGCGTCGTCCGGGTTAGGGGAAGTCCTTGTCACCATCGTGCAACAGCGCCTTCTGTGGCGGGCCGGCGCAGTGCACGCTGACACGGTCGCCAGTTGTACCTCTGACACATTGGTGCGACTGGCTTCCGGGTTAAGTGGGCATTGTGTCAAGAAGCAGTGCGGCTTGGTTGGGTTGTGTTTCGGAGGATGCACGGCTCTCGACCTTCGCCTCTCCCGAGTCCGTATGGGAGTTGCAGCTATGAGACAAGACTGTAACTACCAATTGGATACCAGGAAATTGGGGAGAAAAAGGGGTAAAAAAAACATTACATTATTACAAACAGGTTGAAATCTGGTTAAAATAACGTCAATACAAACAGGTTGAAATCTGGTTAAAATAACATCATTACAAACAGGTTGAAATGTGAATTGCAGCTTGCCTGACACATGTAGTCTTCTAGTTTGAGTTGAGTCCACCTATCTCTCTGTTAGTCAGTGGAGTGTGAATATGTTCACAAACACTGGGTATAAAAACATCCAAACAAATAGTTAGAACAGCAGAAATGAATAGACCATGTATTGTGAATTAGCGTGATCTACACCCCTTGGTCAATAGAATAGTTAGATCAATGTAATGGTAGATGTTCTTCTCTACAGGAGCAGTGATGTCATTGTTCCTCTCCACAGGTAGCCGTAAGGGCCCCCCACCACCTCCCTCCGCCTGGCAGGAGCCCCTCCCTAGCCCCCCTGCCCCGGTCCAGTTCTACCCCCCAGGTCTCACCTCCCAGACCAGTGCCGAGTCCAACCCCTACATCAGCCTAGACAGCCCCCCTCCCTCGCCCCCCGACTACCCTGCCAGCCCACCCTCCCACGCCCGTCTCAATAAGAGGCGCTACACTTTCTCTCATCCGCCGCGCTCCTCTGATACAGACCGGTTCCTGGACGCACTGAGCGAACAGCTGGGTCAGAGGGTCGCCATTGTAGATGACTTCCTGTCACCCGAAAACGACTACGAGGAGGTAGGGTCGTATAGATGCACATCTGTATAGAGCATTATATGGTTGATTATGATATGTTTGACAAAGACAGCAAGCTGCTTGTCTTGCATGACTTAGTGATTACTTATATATACATATATATATACAGTTGAAGTCAGACGTTTACATACACTTAGGTTGGAGTCATTAAAACTCGTTTTTCAACCACTCCACAAATTTCTTGTTAACGAACTATAGTTTTAGCAAGTTGGTTAGGACGTCTACTTTGTGCATGACACAAGTAAGTTTTCCAACAGTTTTTAACGGACAGATTATTTCACTTATAATTCACTGTATCACAATTCCAGTGGGTCAGACATTTACATACACTAAGTTGACATACACTGTGCCTTTAAACAGCTTGGAAAATTCCAGAAAATTATGTCATGGCTTTAGAAGTTTCTGATAGGCTAATTGACATCCTTTGAGTCAATTGGAGGTGTACCTGTGGATGTATTTCAAGGCCTACCTTCAAACTCAGTGCCTCTTTGCTTGACATCATGGGAAAATCAATAGAAATCAGCCAAGACCTCAGAAAATAAATTCTAGACCTCTATAAGTCTGGTTCATCCTTGAGAGCAATTTCCAAACGCCTGAAGTTACCACGTTCATCTGTACAAACAATGGTACGCAAGTATAAACACCATGGGACCACGCAGCCGTCATACCGCTCAGGAACTAGACGCATTCTGTCTCCTAGAGATGAACGTACTTTGGTGCAAAAAGTGCAAATCAATCCCAGAACAACAGCAAAGGAGCTTGTGAAGATGCTGGAGGAAACAGGTACAAAAGTATCTATATCCACAGTCAAATGAGTACTATATCGACATAACGTGAAAGGCCGCTCAACAAGGAAGAAGCCACTGCTCCAAAACCCGCCATAAAAAAGCCAGACTACGGTTTGCAACTGCAAATGCGGACAAAGATCGTACTTTTTGGAGAAATGTCGTCTGGTCTGATGAAACAAAAATAGAACTGTTTGGCCATAATGACCATCGTTATGTTTGAAGGAAAAAGGGGGCGGCTTGCAAGCCGAAGAACACCATCCCAACCGTGAAGCACGGGGTGGCAGCATCATGTTGTGGGGGTGCTTTGCTGCAGGAGGGACTGGTGCACTTCACAAAATAGATGGCATCAAGTGGAAGGAAAACTTTGTGGCTATATTGAAGCAACATCTCAAGACATCAGTCAGGAAATTAAAGCTTGGTCGCAAATGGGTCTTCCAAATGAACAATGACCCCAAGCATACTTCCAAAGTTGTGGCAAAATGGCTTAAGGACAACAAAGTCAAGGTATTGGAGTGGCCATCACAAAGCCCTGACCTCAATCCCATAGAAAATTTGTGGGCAGAACTGAAAAAGCGTGTGCGAGCAAGGAGGCCTACAAACCTGACTCAGTTACACCAGCCCTGTCAAGGGGAATGGGCCAAAATTCACCCAACTTATTGTGGGAAGCTTGTGGAAGGCTATCCAAAACATTTGACCCAAGTTAAACAATTTAAAGGCAATGCTACCATATACTATGTATGTAAACTTCTGACCCACTGGGAACGTGATGAAAGAAATAAAAGCTGAAATAAATCATTCTCTCTACTATTATTCTGACATTTCACATTTTTAAAATAAAGTGGTGATCCTAACTGACCTAAAACAGGGAATTTTTACTTGGATTAAATGTCAGGAATTGTGAAAAACTGAGTTTAAATGTATTTAGCTAAGGTGTATGTAAACTTCTGACTTCTACTGTGTGTATATATATATATATATACACACACGTGTGTATATATATATGTGTGTATATACAGTGGGGAGAACAAGTATTTGACACACTGACGATTTTGCAGGTTTTCCTACTTACAAAGCATGTAGAGGTCTGTAATTTTTATTATAGGTACACTTCAACTGTGAGAGACGGAATCTAAAACAAAAATCCAGAAAATCACATTGTATGAATTTTAAGTAATTCATTTGCATTTTATTGCATGACATAAGTATTTGATCACCTACCAACCAGTAAGAATTCCGGCTCTCACAGACCTGTTAGTTTTTCTTTAAGAAGCCCTCCTGTTCTCCACTCATTACCTGTATTAACTGCACCTGTTTGAACTCGTTACCTGTATAAAAGACACCTGTCCACACACTCAATCAAACAGACTCCAACCTCTCCACAATGGCCAAGACCAGTGAGCTGTGTAAGGACATCAGGGATAAAATTGTAGACCTGCACAAGGCTGGGATGCGCTACAGGACAATAGGCAAGCAGCTTGGTGAGAAGGCAACAACTGTTGGCGCAATTATTAGAAAATGGAAGTTCAAGATGACGGTCAATCACCCTCGGTCTGGGGCTCCATGCAAGATCTCACCTCGTGGGGCATCAATGATCATGAGGAAGGTGAGGGATCAGCCCAGAACTACACGGCAGGACCTGGTCAATGACCTGAAGAGAGCTGGGACCACAGTCTCAAAGAAAACCATTAGTAACACACTACGCCGTCATGGATTAAAATCCTGCAGCGCACGCAAGGTCCCCCTGCTCAAGCCAGCACATGTCCAGGCCCTTCTGAAGTTTGCCAATGACCATCTGGATGATCCAGAGGAGGAATGAGAGAAGGTCATGTGGCGTGATGAGACACAAATAGAGGTTTTTGGTCTAAACTCCACTCGGCGTGTTTGGAGGAAGAAGAAGGATGAGTACAACCCCAAGAACACCATCCCAACCGTGAAGCATGGAGGTGGAAACATCATTCTTTGGGGATGCTTTTCTGCAAAGGGGACAGGACGACTGCACCGTATTGAGGGGAGGATTGATGGGGCCATGTATCGCGAGATCTTGGCCAACAACCTCCTTCCCTCAGTAAGAGCATTGAAGATGGGTCGTGGCTGGGTCTTCCAGCATGACAACGACCCGAAACACACAGCCAGGGCAACTAAGGAGTGGCTCCGTAAGAAACATCTCAAGGTCCTGGAGTGGCCTAGCCAGTCTCCAGACCGGAACCCAATAGAACATCTTTGGAGGGAGCTGAAAGTTCGTATTGCCCAGTGACAGCCCCGAAACCTGAAGGATCTGGAGAAGGTCTGTATGGAGGAGTGGGCCAAAATCCCTGCTGCAGTGTGTGCAAACCTGGTCAAGAACTACAGGAAATGTATGGTCTCTGTAATTGCAAACAAAGGTTTCTATACCAAATATTAAGTTCTGCTTTTATGATGTATTAAATACTTATGTCATGCAATAAAATGCAAATGAATTACTTAAAAATCATACAATGTGATTTTCTGGATTTTTGTTTTAGATTCCGTCTCTCACAGTTGAAGTGTACCTATGATAAAAATGTACAAACCTCTACATGCTTTGTAAGTAGGAAAACCTGCAAAATCGGCAGTGTATCAAATACTTGTTCTCCCCACTGTATGTGTGTGTATATATAAACAACAAACATAAAAACAAAAAATCTGTTTTAAGTGAGAAGTAGGCATTGGTTTGAAGCCGAAAAAGAAAGGAAATTCACAAACACATCAATGCCTACTCCACCCATGCTCTACCAAGGTTTTCCAGCACCACAATGCCTACTCCACCCATGCTCTACCAAGGTTTTCCAGCACACAGCTTTGACCTACTACTGTAGCTATGCTGGTCTATTTTACTTTAAAGAACGTGTATGCAGGTTTCTTAGGATTCAAACCTTCTCAAACATTCTAATTCATACTCTTAGAGGAGGTGCTCCCACAATAATGTGATTTGGGGCAGCAGGTAGTCTAGTGCTTAGAGCATTGGACAAGTAACCGAAAGGTTGCAAGATCGAATCCTTGAGCTGACAAGGTAATAATCTGTCGTTTTGCCCCTGAACAAGGCAGTTAACCCACTGTTCCTAGGCCGTCATTGAAAATAAGAATTTGTTCTTAATTGACTTGCCTAGTTAAATAAAGATAACATTTTTTTAAATGTGTACCGTGTACAGGTTAAAGTATTGGATTCTTCACACACCACACTAATCCCACTCCACTACCTTTTTAAGGTCCAAAATATTGGGAGAATGACACATTTTGTCATGTGACTTGTTCGTGTTACAAGGTCTCAAGTGTGAATGGGGAGCAGGTGTGTTAAATTTGGTGTCATCGCTCTCACACTCCCTCATACTGACTGGTCACTGGAAGTTCAACATGGTACCTCATGGCAAAGAACTCTCTGAGGATCTAAAAAAAATAATTGTTGCTCTACATAAAGATGGCCTGGGCTATAAGAAGATTGCCAAGACCCTGAAACTGAGCTGCAGCACAGTGGCCAAGACCATACAGCGGTTTAACTGGACAGGTTACACTCAGAACAGGCCTCGCCATGGTCGACCAAAGAAGTTGAGTGCACGTGCTCAGCGTCATATCCAGAGGTTGTCTTTGGGAAATAGACGTATGAGTGCTGCCAGCATTGCTGCAGAGGTTGAAGGGGTGGGGGGTCAGCCTGTCAGTGCTCAGACCATACGCCGTACACTGCATCAAATTGCTCTGCATGGCTGTCGTCCCAGAAGGAAGCCTCTTCTAAAGATGATGCACAAGAAAGCCCGCAAACAGATTGCTGAAGACAAGCAGACTAAGGACATGGATTACTGGAACCATGTCCTGTGGTCTGATGAGACCAAGATAAACTTATTTGGTTCAGATGGTGTCAAGCGTGTGTGGCGGCAACCAGGTGAGGAGTACAAAGACAAGTGTGTCTTGCCTACAGTCAAGCATGGTGGTGGGAGTGTCATGGTCTGGGGCTGCATGAGTGCTGTTGGCACTGGGGAGCTACAGTTCATTGAGGGAACCATGAATGCCAACATGTACTGTGACATACTGAAGCAGAGGATGATCCCCCTCCCTCCGGAGACTGGGCCGCAGGGCAGTATTCCAACATGTTAACGACCCCAAACACACCTCCAAGACGACCACTGCCTTGCTAAAGAAGCTGAGGGTAAAGGTGATAGACTGGCCAAGCATGTCTCCAGACATAAACCCTATTGAGCATCTGTGGGGCATCCTCAAACGGAAGGTGGAGGAGTACAAGGTCTCTAACATCCACCAGCTCCGTGATGTCGTCATGGAGGAGTGGAAGAGGACTCCAGTGGCAACCTGTGAAGCTCTGGTGAACTCCATGCCCAAGCGGTTTAAGGCAGTGCTGGAAAATGATGGTGGACACACAAAATATTGACACTTTGGGCCCAATTTGGACATTTTCACTTAGGGGTGTACTCACTTTTATTGCCCGCGGTTTAGACATTAATGGCTGTGTGTTGAGTTATTTTGAGGGGACAGCAAATTTACACTGTTATACAAGCTGCACACTCACTACTTTACATTGTAGCAGTGTCATTTCTTCAGTGTTGTCACATGAAAAGATATACTCAAATATTTACAAAAATGTGAGGGGTGTACTCACTTTTGTGATATACTGTATATATACTGAGTATACAAAACATTAAGAACACATGCTCTTTCAATTTCATAAACTGACCAGGTGAATCCAGGTGAAAGCTATAATCCCTAATGGGGCTGTTCCTAATGTTTGGTATACTCAGTGTGTGTATATACAGTACCAGTCAAAAGTATGGACATGTCTACTCGTTCAAGGGGTTTTCTTTATTTTTAATATTTTCTACATTGTAGAATAGTGAAGACATCACAACTATGAAATAACACATATGGAATCATGTATTAACAAAAAAAGTGTTAAATCAAAATGTATTTTATATTTGAGATTCTTCAAAGTAGTCACCCTTTGCCTTGATGACAGCTTTGCACACTATTGGCATTATCTCAACCAGATACACGTGGAATGCTTTTCCAACAGTCTTGAAGGAGTTCCCACATACACTACCGGTCCAACGTTTTTGAACACCTACTCATTCAAGGGTTTTTCTTGAGTTTTACTATTTTCTACATTGTAGAATAATATTGAAGACATCAAAACTATGAAATAACACATATGGAATCATGTAGTAACCAAAAAAACATAACAGACTTAAAGGAGTTCCCACATATGCTGAGCACTTGTTGGCTACCTTTCCTTCACTCTGCAGTCCGAGTCATCCCAAACCATCTCAATTTGATTGAGGTTGGGTGATTGTGGAGTCCTGGTCATCTGATGCAGCACTCTATCACTCTCCTTCTTGATAAAATAGCCCTTACTCAGCCTGGAGGTGTGTTGGGTCATTGTTCTGTTGAAAAACAGGGTTAGGGTAAGTCCAAACCAGATCGGATGGTGTATCGCTGCAGAATGCTGTGGTAGGCATGCTGGTTAAGTGTGCCTTAAAGTTCTTGACATTTTCCGTATTGAGTGACCATGTCTGAAAATAATGATGGACTGTCGTTTCTCTTTGCTTATTTGAGCTGTTCTTGCCATAATATGGACTTGGTAGGGCTATCTTCCGTAATGGGCTATCTTCTGTAATAGGGTAATCTTCTGTAATAGGGCTATCTTCTGTAACCCACCCTCCCCACACACACACCCACCTACCTTGTCACAGCACAACTGATTGGCTCAAACACATTATGAAGGAAAGAAATTCCACAAATTAACTTTTAAGAAAAAGGTCATCTGATGCAGCACTCCATCACTCTCCTTCTTACATAGCCTGGAGGTGTGTTGGGTCATTGTCCTGTTGAAAAACAAATGATAGTCCCAGTAAGCGCAAACTGGCGTATCGCTGCAGAATACTGTGGTAGCCATGCTGGTCAAGTGTTCCTTGAATTCTAAAAAAAAATCACTGACAGTGTCACCAGCAGAGCACCATCACACCTCCTCCTCAATGCTTCATGGTGGGAACCACACATGCGGAGATCATCCATTCACCTACTCTGCGTCTCACAAAGACACAGCGGTTAGAACCAAAAATCTCAAATTTGGACTCATCAGACCAAAGGACAGATTTCCACCAGTCCAATGTCCATTGCTCGTGTTTCAAAGTTCTTGCAATTTTCTGGATTGACTGACACCAGACCCAGGACAACAAATTATGTGAGACAAAACACTTATTTTTTTAATCATTTGAATTGCAAGTTACATTTTTTTCAAAAGACACCTTTTGAGTGTGGAAATGCTGTATAATTTTCTATAATTACCTTCTAGTTTAAAAACCAGAGAAATGTTTTTTTCTAAGCAACCTGCATAAACATTGTTTGAAGTACAATAGGCCAATATACTGTAGATACTGTGGTAGGTCAAAGCTATATGCTGGAAAACCTTGGTAGAGCATGGGTGGAGTAGGCATTGTGGTGCTCATGTGCATTTCTTTTTCGGCTTCAGGCCAATGCCTACTTCTCACTTAAAAGTTTGTTTTTCTGTTTTTAGTATATATCATTTGTGTGTTTCTATTAAGAAACTCTACCGTAAAGCACATACGACTATAAATTACACTGGATCAATGGCCCAAGCCTTAATGAATCTATGTGATTGGTGGTAATGCTAGGATGTTGTCCAGATGAGCTTCCCAGATGATGAGGATGAGGATGAGGAGGTGGAGGTGGATGATGAAGATGGAGATGGGGGTTTCATAATACCCCCTGAGCTGAGCAGCCCTAGCGAGTGCCAGGGCAGCAGCGGAGAGGACGCCTCTTCCCTCACCTACTCCTCCTCCTCCGAACACATACCCCCTCCCCCCATGACTCCCCCGCCACCTCCGCCCATCCAATTCAATGATCCTCCTCTACCCCCAAGCTATACCGCCACCCCTGAACAGTCTCCCAGAATACAACTGCCTTTCCGCCGCCACCAAGGGCCACCTCCGCCCCCTCCTCCTCGCTCCAACCCACCGCCCAAACGCCAGTCCATTCACAAGGTGCTTCCCACCCGGGAGGACCTGCTAGCCCACTCTGCAATGCAGGAACAAAATGCGTACCAGGAGCAACAAGCTTACCAGGAACAACAAGCTTACCAGGACCAACAAGCTTACCAGGACCAACAAGTGCAACAAGCGTACCAGGAGCGACAAGTGTACCAGGAGCAACGAGCATTCCAGAAGCAACAAGCGTTTCAGGAACAAAAAGCTTACCAGGAGCAACAAGCACAACAAGCGCACCAGGAGCGACAAGCGTACCAGGAACAACAAGCTTTCCAGGAGCAACAAGCACATCAAGCGCACCAGGAGCGACAAGCATTCCAGGAGCAACAAGCACATCAAGAACAACAAGCGTTACAGAAGCATCAATCATACCAGGAGCAACAAGCGTACCAGGAGCAAAGTATTTACCAGGGGCACCAGTCACTGCCTGCCCAGTCCTCGCACAAAGCACACCCTCTGCAGCAGCTTCACCAGTCCCTGCCCCCCCTCCCCTCTCCAGAGGCAGCCCACACCCATCCAGACCTCCCAAACCACCCAGAACCCTCACTCTACCAGATGCACCAAGCTCAACAACAGACTCGTCGTCAGAGCCGACGTCAGTCTCACTCAGCCACATCACCTCACAATCCCCCAGCCCATTCCCCTGTCCATCCAGATCAACAGAGTCAGTACTCGGAGGCAATCTATCAGAGTATTCATACACAGTCACATCACTCATCCATGGAGCGCCTTCAGCAAGCTCATCAGGTCCAGCAGCACCACTCCTCCATGGAGCTCCTTCACCAAGCTCAGCAGGTCCAGCAGCACCACTCCTCCATGGAGCTCCTTCACCAAGCTCATCAGGTCCAGCAGCACCACTCCTCCATGGAGCTCCTTCACCAAGCTCAGCAGGTCCAGCAGCACCACTCCTCCATGGAGCTCCTTCACCAAGCTCAGCAGGTCCAGCAGCACCACTCCTCCATGGAGCTCCTTCACCAAGCTCAGCAGGTCCAGCAGCACCACTCCTCCATGGAATTCCTTCACCAAGCTCAACAAGACCAGCAGCACCACTCGTCCATGGAGCTCCTTCACCAAGCTCATCGGGTCCAGCAGCACCACTCCTCCATGGAACTTCTTCACCAACCTCACCACTCATCCACAGAGCTCCTTCACCAAGCTCATCAGATCCAGCAGCACCTCTCATCCACGGAGCTCCTTCACCAAGCTCATCAGATCCACCAAGATCAGCCTGCATCACTACCCGTACATCTGGATCAGGAGATCCACCAGTCTCTTCAGAGCCATCAGACTCACCCATCTTCCCAGGCCAGCCACCAGGGTCAACAGACTCGTCAATCTCTCAAGTCTCATCGCACTCACCAGCCATCCCCCCAGCGTCCCCACTCCATCCAGCAGACTTACCACCACACTCCCCAGATCCAGCACATCCACCACCAGGTCCCTCCCCAGCCCACTCAGCCAGAGCTCCATCAGATCCACCTAATCCACCAGCCCATCCAGCAGCGCCACCACCCCCAGCCCACCCTGTCCACCTTCCAGCCCCTTCCACCCCACCAGCCCACCCTGTCCACCTTCCAGCCTCTGCCCCAACACCAACCCCACCAAACCCACCAGGTCCACCCCTCCAACCAGGGTCGTCCTCAGTCCCAGCCTTCTCAGCGGCTATTCAGTCAATCCCAGTCTCACCACCACTCCCACTCCCACCACCAACCCCAGCCCCAACCTCAGCCCAAGCAGCATTCCCAGTCCCAGAATAACTTGGACCAGTTGGGGAAACAGGAGCCCCCTCCTCCTCCGCCCCTGCCCCCTCCTGGAACCCCTCCTCCGCTGCCTCGCCCAGGCCTTCCGAGGATGGACTCCAATCATATGAGTGTAAAGAGGCTGCGCTGGGAACAGGTGGAGAACTCTGAGGGCACCATCTGGGGACAGGTGAGTTAGTCACATATTGGATAGAGGAGTTAGTCAGCATTGAAACAGGTGAGTTAGTCAGGATTGGGACAGGTATGTCAGCCACAGTTTGGACTGGAGTTAGTCAGGGTTTGGACAGGTGTGTTAGTCAGGGTGGGAAAGGTGAACTTTGTTAGGTGAAGTTGGATGGGGACAGGTAAGTTAGTCAGGATTGGGACAGGTATGTCAGCCACAGTTTGGACTGGAGTTAGTCAGGGTTTGGACAGGTGGGTTGGTCAGGGTTGCGACAGCTGAGTTAGTCAAGGTTGGGACAGGAGGTTAGTCAAGGTTAGAACAGGTGGGTTAGTCAGGGTTGCGACAGCTGAGTTAGTCAAGGTTGGGACAGGTATATAGTCAAGGTTAGAACAGGTGAGTTAGTCAGGGTTGGGTCAGGTTTTTTGATTTACAACAGTTCCGTAAAAAAAAAAAATAAGCAGTCAATTTCTGAAATGACAAGCATTAGCTTGAACTTAATGAGTAGACCGTGCATAATGTACATAATGCCTGTTTTTAATCTGGGTGTTGCAGTTGGGGGAGGATTCGGATTATGACAAACTGAATGACATGGTGAAGTATCTGGATCTGGAACTGCACTTTGGGACACAAAAGAACCCCAGTGAGTATAATGTGCCCACGTGTGTATGTGAACGTGGCTGTTTGTGTGTATACATGCATAATGCATATGTTAGTGTGCATACAGTATGTTTGCACATACTGTACGTGTGGAGGTTCCTTCCACAAAACCATGTACATACCACCACCAGTCAGTTCATGCCTAATGTGTCTAATATGAATACTTCTTCATCTTGAGCAATGTGTGTGAAGCCCACCATGGTTTTGATTTGCTTTTGATCAGTTGTCCCTCTGACGAATGACAGCAGCGTTACCACCATAGGCACTTCACTGACCCATTTAAGCCCAATACTTGAAATTATGTATTTAGAAATACAGTACATTGAAAATCCTGATATGGACATTTTCTGCTCCTTAGCAGTCTCTCTCTCCCTTGATCTTTGTCTTCCTTTCTGCCTCTCCCTCTCTGTGTCAATCACTTTGTCTTTCTGCCTCTTCTCATGTTTCTCTGTTTCCCTCATGTTTCCCACATGATGTTCTGTGTCAGTTTCTCTTCCAGACCCAGCCCCTCAGTCGGAGACCTTCAAGAAGAAAGACGTAGTTGAGATTCTGTCCCATAAGAAGGCCTACAACGCATGTAAGTATGAGAGTGGAGAACGCGAGGAGGACGCTACATTGTTCCAGGCTGTGTTACACTGCACTTCAGATCTTATGTTATTGTTCTAATATAGTCTGTGTTGACTGAAACCATGAGACTATGTTACACTGTTACTGTGGCCTCGGATATTTGACCCTTTGATCTCTTGACCCCTGACCTCCAGCCATCCTGATTGCCCACCTGAAGCTGTCCCCGGGCGAACTACGCCAGGTGCTGATGACCATGGCCACAGAGCGGCTGGAGCCGACCCACATCAAGCAGTTGCTGCTGTACGCCCCCGATGCAGAGGAGGTCAAGCAGTATGAACAGTACAGCGAGGACCCAGCCAAACTCAGCGAGCCTGACCAGTTTGTACTACAGGTACTGGGCCTAGACTGCAGGGAGAAGGCTCAGCAATTTAAAAAAAAAATGTCACCTTTATTTATCCAGATAGGCCAGTTGAGAACACGTTCTCATTTACAACTGCGACCTGGCCAAGATAAAGCAAAGCAGTGCGACACAAACAACACAGAGTTACACATGGAATAGACAAACGTACAGTCAAAGTTTGGGGGATCTTTATGGATGTATTTGTGTCATTTTGTTGTGGTATAATGTGGGTGAAAGTAGGAGTAGTAGTACTCAATGGTGTAAAGTACTTAAGTAAAAATACTTGAAAGTACTACATAAGTCGTTTTTTATATATTTGTACTTTACTTTACTATTTACAGTGCCTTGCGAAAATATTCGGCCCCCTTGAACTTTGCAACCTTTTGCCACATTTTAGGCTTCAAACATAAAGATATAAAACTGTATTTTTTTGTGAAGAATCAACAACAAGTGGGACACAATCATGAAGTGGAACGACATTTATTGCATATTTCAAACTTTTTTAACAAATCAAAAACTGAAAAATTGGGCGTGCAAAATTATTCAGCCCCCTTAAGTTAAGACTTTGTAGCGCCATTTTTTGCTGCGATTACAGCTGTAAGTCGCTTGGGGTATGTCTCTATCAGTTTTGCACATCGAGAGACTGAAATTTTTTCCCATTCCTCCTTGCAAAACAGCTCGAGCTCAGTGAGGTTGGATGGAGTGCATTTGTGAACAGCAGTTTTCAGTTCTTTCCACAGATTCTCGATTGGATTCAGGTCTGGACTTTGACTTGGCCATTCTAACACCTGGATATGTTTATTTTTGAACCATTCCATTGTAGATTTTGCTTTATGTTTTGGATCATTGTCTTGTTGGAAGACAAATCTCCGTCCCAGTCTCAGGTCTTTTGCAGACTCCATCAGGTTTTCTTCCAGAATGGTCCTGTATTTGGCTCCATCCATTTTCCCATCAATTTTGACCATCTTCCCTGTCCCTGCTGAAGAAAAGCAGGCCCAAACCATGATGCTGCCACCACCATGTTTGACAGTGGGGATGGTGTGTTCAGGGTGATGAGCTGTGTTGCTTTTACGCCAAACATAACGTTTTGCATTGTTGCCAAAAAGTTCAATTTTGGTTTCATCTGACCAGAGCACCTTCTTCCACATGTTTGGTGTGTCTCCCAGGTGGCTTGTGGCAAACTTTAAACGACACTTTTTATGGATATCTTTAAGAAATGGCTTTCTTCTTGCCACTCTTCCATAAAGGCCAGATTTGTGCAATATACGACTGATTGTTGTCCTATAGACAGAGTCTCCCACGTCAGCTGTAGATCTCTGCAGTTCATCCAGAGTGATCATTGGCCTCTTGGCTGCATCTCTGATCAGTCTTCTCCTTGTATGAGCTGAAAGTTAAGAGGGACAGCCAGGTCTTGGTAGATTTGCAGTGGTCTGATACTCCTTCCATTTCAATATTATCGCTTGCACAGTGCTCCTTGGGATGTTTAAAGCTTGGGAAATCTTTTTGTATCCAAATCCGGCTTTAAACTTCTTCACAACAGTATCTCGGACCTGCCTGGTGTGTTCCTTGTTCTTCATGATGCTCTCTGCGCTTTTAACGGACCTCTGAGACTATCACAGTGCAGGTGCATTTATACGGAGACTTGATTACACACAGGTGGATTGTATTTATCATCATTAGTCATTTAGGTCAACATTGGATCATTCAGAGATCCTCACTGAACTTCTGGAGAGAGTTTGCTGCACTGAAAGTAAAGGGGCTGAATAATTTTGCACGCCCAATTTTTCAGTTTTTGATTTGTTAAAAAAGTTTGAAATATCCAATAAATGTCGTTCCACTTCATGATTGTGTCCCACTTGTTGTTGATTCTTCACAAAAAAATACAGTTTTATATCTTTATGTTTGAAGCCTGAAATGTGGCAAAAGGTCGCAAAGTTCAAGGGGGCCGAATACTTTCGCAAGGCACTGTATATTTTTGACAACTTTTACTTTTACTTCACTACATTCCCAAAGAAAATAATGTACAGGAAAATAGTCTAATTCACACACACAACATCCCTGGTCATCCCTACTGCCTCTGGTCTGGTTTACTTTATATAAGGAATTTGAAGTGTATTTACACTTTTACTTTGAATTTTGATACTTAAGTATATTTTAGCAATGACATTTACTTTTGATACTGTTAGGTTCTAATTCTCAGAGTAAAAACACAATGGACACTATGAAAGCGCAAACTAAGTTTATTCTTCCCAGAGGATCAATACAGCTGCATTAGACAAAGACATTGTTCATACAAGCACTGATATTTAACCCTTCCTCCTAGTCCGAGTCTCCTCCTACACATCTGAACAAGCACTGATATTTAACCCTTTCTCCTAGGCTGAGTCTCCTCCTACACACCTGAACGAACATTGTATCTTTACTGATAAACTTTTCTTTCTCTCTTAACGTGACCTCACCTGACCTCGACCCCCTTCATCACTAATCCATGGCTCTCTCCCCTTGTCACTGCCTGCCACATGATCACGTTCCCTGCACTCAACACATTCCAAGCTTAATCGCAAACACCATATACCTTCCTCCTACAGACAACCATTAACTTCTGGTGTAGACCCTCTAAACCTAAGCACTCAATATTTCAATAGGATACCTGATAATTAACCCTATCCAAAGTTTAGGAGTTAGTACCCA